>NC_136368.1:1270000-1502500 GCF_037039965.1 Doryrhamphus excisus | reverse complement strand
TGTGCATGTGTGTGCATTAGAAAGAGAAACACCCTCCCCATTTCCATTTTGCTTTGTCCTGCACTTCAACCCTAAATAATTCACATGAAGCACACACACACACACACACACACACACACACACACACACACACACACACACACAAATGGTCGTCTACAATCGACTTTGGAGTGATGTCCCCTTCGGTCCAGCGGAGTAACGAAAAAAAAAGGTCATGTCGACGGAGTGATGCTCCTCATTCAGGAGACCATTTTGACGTTTCTGCATGCACTATTAAAGTAGAAGACGTAGTTACACGTCTTTTACGCTTTTTGTTGCAAAACGAGGTGATGATGGGACTCCACACTAATGCCTTTCACTTCAGAGCAATTTTAATACATAGAAACGGCCACAAGATGGCAGAAGCGCACTTGATAAGAGCTGGGCAGGGCTGACGTGAATGGAGCGAGAGAGCGTGGAGGCGTGTAGCGTGCAGAAGGCTTCGCCTTGTAGGGATATTTGTAAATACGGTTTTATTTGGATGGATTTCAAGCTGTCACAAAAGCCAAAAATATTTGCGTTAACGTTTTTGAAAAGCCCAGGGAACACGGCGGTTCCCGTTTTAGACTCTGGTTGTCCCGTCACGATGGCCGTATTTGGCGTAGGAACCCCATGAGTCTTGGAACCTAAAAGCTAGCAAGTTTTGACGCAATTTTTAACCGTTTTTTCAATAAACAATAATGTGACATATACTGTAATACTGTAATGAAGTACCTAACAGGGCTGGAGTGTTTACAGTTTAACACGTAAACGTGTTTCATGTGACGTCTTGGGACCTTTTTCCACTTCCTGGCAGTCTCACACACACACACACACACAGATACACACACAGATACACACACACAGATATAGAGTGCAGTAAATGTCGACTCCCTCAGGTATTCCTGGTGGACAAAAATAGCCGACAACCCACATAACAGTGAGGCTTCATGCTGGGTCGCCACGACAACGCCATCCTTTGTCTGCACAACGGAGCAGCTGCCTGCTGGCCTACATGGACCACGTAGACGTACATCACGTAGACACGTAGGGATGTACGGGTCGTCACATGGACTTAGCCCTCGGCATGTCGGCATGTTATTGTTATTGTTGTATTCATATATTATTATTAATATTCCACAGAGATAGGACCTTTAGTTCAGATAGATTAGACCTACATTGGATTGCTTTGGGCTGCACGGCGGTCGAGTGGTCAGCTAAGAGACCCGGGTTCAATTCCACCCTCTGTGGTTCAATTCTCCCAGTGCATGTGTTTTCTCCGGGTACTCCGGTTTCCTCCCACATTCCAAAAAAAACATGCTAGGTTAATTAGCCACTCACAAATTGTCCATAGGTATGAATGTGAGTGTGAATGGTTGTTTGTCTATATGTGCCCTGTGATTGGCTGGCCACCAGTCCGGGGTGGACCCCACCTCTCGCTCGAAGACAGCTGGGATAGGCTCCAGCACCCCTCGCGGGTGGGGGGGAGGGGTGATACTTTCTGTCTGTTTATCGTCCTGTAGCTCACAGGTGTCAAACTCAAGTCCCGAGGCCAGATTCGGCACGCACACATCACTTCCTGTAGCCCGCCAAGGCCTGCATTAATGCACGGAAATAGGGTAAATTGGGTAAATGCTTGGATCTTGCACCATCCCCTCAGTTTGGAGCTGTCCTATCCGGTACTCGAGCATGGAGGTTTAGTTGCGCATTTCAGGCAAAGCCAAAGCCCTCCGAGGGCGTGCTGGCTCCAAGGTCAAGGGTCGTGTCCTACCCTCCCGTAGGAGGAGCTCGCTCACCCGAGACAAAAGAGCCCGCAGTCCAGCAGGAAGTACTACTACAGGAAGCCCTCGTGTTTGTTTTTGTCCTAGACGAATGTCTGAAGACTTATTCCCAAGGTCATCCTCCTCCTCGGCATCGACCCATTTACTCACACACACACACACACACACACACACACACAACAATCATTCATGCATGACGTTACACCAGAACGGCGGCACACTGTGTTCCTCACACACACACACACACACACACACACACACACACACACACACACAAAGTGCATGATGCCAAAATGGCCTGAAACAAAGCGACATTCCAAAAAGCGAGTCCCGAGGCAGGCTGGCCGAGCTCGGAGCGACGAGGGCGGAGTGTTATTCCATTCCTATTGATTTTGACGTAAAGTGTGTGTTAGTGCTTGGGTACACACCCCCAACGGCCGGCAGACACAAGTCATCAAACGCCGATCCGTGCTGCTGCTGAAACGCTGACTTTCACTTCCAGCAATCCAGTGTGTGCCTGCGTGTGGGTTCTCACACTTTTCCAGAAGCGCACACACACACACACACACACACACACACACAGTATCACCAACATGTATCACCCTGTGCTGCAAGGCACTTGGATTGTTACCATGGATACGCAACTCAGAGGGTTTAAACTTGTTTTGTGTTTCTGTGTAATGCAAAACTAAAATCTCTGTTACCTTTAGATGTGTGTGTGTTCGTGTGTGTGTGTGTGTGTGTTCGTGTGTGTGTGTGTACTGATAGCTTCAGGCTTGGGCAGGATAGCGCCGTAACACGCATCACTTCCTGTGAGACCCGCGCTGTAGTCCGCACACATGGAATGACATCATTGTTAAAACAAACAGTCTTTATGGTTACTGTCCATTGGCATGAATATAAATATTAGTCTGTTCCGGGGTCAAACTGTGGCCACCATAGAGCTGTTTTAGCTTCAACCATTCATGAATTCATTTTTGACGGGAGTGATGTTCGAACTGTGATTTAGCAAAAGATGACTGTATACAATACAACTAAAATAAAGCAAAACTACTCAACTACTGTTGTATATGTACTACACTGTTGAAGTAATTGAGTAAACATTCTCATGCTAATCATTAGCCAGAGATTAGCAAACATATTTGCCTATTTAAGGAATCGTATCACTCACGTTGTACTGAGCAGCCAGACCATTTACTGTGTCGCGGTAAGTTCTATGGTTAGCATCACAATTGTCCTCCTTTGAAGTTTCATGTGACTTTTCAAATTAGGACTTTTGTTTGACTACTGAGGTACAGGTGGTTGGTCTAGTCGGGACGATGGTTCACTGCTACATTCAGGACACGCACACACACACACACACACACACACACACACACGCACACACACACGCAGAAGCAGTCACGTTGAAAGATCAGGACGACTTTCACAGCCTAACTTCATCATTGTGCCTCATTTGTTCCACTTTGAAGCAGCCGCAGTCCGACTAGTTTGCCTCGCTTATTTAATCGAAAGCGAGCGAACGCCTCATTCACCTCCTGAATGATGGCCTCTCAGGTGTGTGTGTGTGTGTGTGTGCGTGTGTGCGTGTGTGCGTGAGGAGATGGATGGATGCGGCCTCACAGGCTGGCAACGGGATTGTAAATCAGATGCAGATTGTTCATAAAAGATGAATGAAACGTGTCTTTGCAAAACTCAAACAGCTCCGTTAATTAAAAGGATTTCTTGAGTGAATAATCAGCAGATTGATTAGTCATGTCTGCGCTTCCTTGGAGGAAATAAACGGGAGTTTCAGTTCACTACGTCACATGTTCACGTTACTCCTGAGGTGTCCAAAGTGCAAGAATAAAAATAAAGTCAAAATATTAAGAAAAAAAAGTCTCCATTTTATGAGAATAAAGTTTTAAAATTAGGAGGAACATTTTTGTAGCATAAAGAGAAAAAATACAAAAGTAGCATAATAAATATTAATATTAATATATTTATAATAATTATTGAGAATACACAAAAGTATTTTGAAAATATAAAAAAAATGCAGAAATGGGGAAAAAACAGCTGCAATTTTTATGACAATAAAGTCAAAATAGTACAACAAAAAGGTCTTAATTTCACAAAAATATGCTCCTAAATAATGTAATTTTAGTAGCATGGAGTCGGCCCTCATAATATTGCAGTTCCAATATTGCTAAGAAGTTCTCCTCCCATTCCGTGTGGAAGTGGTATGTTTTTGGATTCTTTGTCCTTTTTCCCCACTCTGTGTTAAACCCTTTTTAAAGTTTACAATACAGTAAATAAATTGGAGGCAAACTAGTTAGCTCACTAGCTTAGCCGTCTCTTGTTTCCCAAGCAAAATAGAGGAAATTCACTTAAATTCACTTATCACTGTGATAAAGGAGTGATGACTGTATTGAACAAAAATAATTGAAGTTGTATTTTCTGGAATATTAGAAAAAATGTATAATATTACAGGCTTAAAGTATAGAATTTAAGAAGTTTTAAGAAGTTTGTGGTCCCAGCTGGAAAATGTTAGGACACCCCTGCTTTAAAAAAATAAAAGATTTTTCTTTTTTTTTTAATGAAGCTGATGAGTCATTTCGTCACAGGCTTCCTTTTTTTATTCTTTGTTTTGTTTCCTCTTTTTGTCTGCTCGGACCGCCAGGAAGCAGCTGCTGACTTCCAAACCTCCGCAGGGTGTTCGTCCATTCAGGGACACAAAGACACCCAAGGATGGACTTGAGTCATTGACAAAACCAGGTTTTATGTACTTATTCATATTAGTTCATAATAATGACTTCATATTAATATTAATAATATTAATAGTGTGTGTGTAGTCCATCCATCCATCACAACTGGAACGCTTCAGGTTGTCATCTGAGTAAGCTCCATCAGTTCATGCTCAGAGAGACTAGGTAGGACACACACCAGTCGGACTAGATAGGACAGCCGTAGCCCGCCAGCTTGGTCCGGTCTACTAATCCAGTCTAGATCCAGTGTATTGGTATTGTATTGGTTTTGCTCTTGCGGTGTCAGATGCCGATTGTATTTAGCTTGTTAGCTTCCTTGGTTGTGAGCGAACAATGGCAATTGAAGAGACAACAGGAAGTGAGGTTGGCGAGGGCCCAAAGTGGCGCCTCCATGCGTCATCTAGTACTCGGAATATAAACATCGGGTGGCAAAAAGTTGAACAGTTTTTGGGCGAGCGGTATCCTCTTCTAACCGCCGTCCGGATGCACGTCACGGCGTGGTTCCCATCGGGAATGCAGCGCGGCGCGCCGTCGGCTTTGCAAACTCCGACGGAGAGTCGGTGTGTATCGCTAGCACGCAGCGTCTGGGAGCTAGCGTGGATCCATCATGACGCTGCAGCGGATAAATCGATCCGGCTGAGAGACACGCTGCATGGAAGCTAACTAAGCCACCAGGAAGAGGAGGAGCGCAACAGGCGGGAAGGATGCAGAAATAGCAAAGCGGGGACTCATCGCCAGACCAGCTTGGACATAAATGTATTACATGAGACTGGAAAGTCTCACACACACGCACACACACACACACACAGACACACAAATCCCAAAAGGCCATCACATCATTCCCAGTCCGCAGAGACGCAGCAATTACACAGCGAGGATGAGCTTCCACTGTCAGACGCAACAAGGCTAACAGACAGGCGGGACCGTGTGTGTGTGTGTGTGTGTGTGTGTGTGTGTGTGTGTGTGTGTGTGTGTGTGTCTCATGTGGTAAAGCACTTGATGAAAGAGGACAAAGAAGAAGACGAGGAAGAAGACACTGGGAGCCAACATGCAGGAACTTTCCATTATTTGGTACATTCCTTCCTGAGATGTCCACCAAAAACTCATCATTTGACATCATGACATTTAGAATGGAATATTAGCAGCCGCCATTCGTCCTATGATATCTAATGTTGGAAAAAATGGTGTCCAAACTGTGGCTCAGGGGCCATTTTTAGTCTACAGTTGTTTTGTAATATTGTAAAAATGAAGATTTATCATTAGATTTGCTTGGTCAATTTTCCGCATTTCCATGGAAAAGGCATACAGTGCCATACAGTGACGTTCCAAACGGCTGCCAGGGGTCGGCCACTTTTGAGATCTCTTTCCCGATTGAAAATAATGAATAAATATAATCCCTGGCTTGTCCCCGGGAGGGGGGATTTCCGCGTAGGAGAGATGTCAAAGCGTGTTTTTGCTTCAGTGCCTTTGCTCCAGGGCACTTTGGCAGTGCTGGAAGTGCTCAGCGGAGGGAGCCGGCCTCTGGTGCGACGCCAAGTCCTCACTTTACAGCCTCAGCTCGCTGCGGGGCGCCTGTTAGCTCAGTCAGCTAACGGTAGCTAACCCAACGTGGTAGCTGTGTCTCAATTTGTGGTCTTCCGTACTTAGTCAGACTCTGGACACTTATTGCACTCAATGGTCGCCATCTTGGCGACACAGCGGAAGGGGAGGGGCTAACTCAAGTGCTTGCAATCCATAATTTCGAGGTAAATACTGCGATCATTATTTCCAGGAAGAGTATTTGGAACTACACTATCAATGTGTGCACACTTAAGAGACGCACCCTTAGTCTTCTAAGTGCATAAGTGCACATAAACATTCCTGTTTCCCATTTTCACTGGAAAACTCCCATATTCTGCCCGTTTTAATAGTAATTTAACTTTGGGTGATGTTGGAAATCCAAATTTCCCGTGTTTTCCCTTATTTTTTCTCCAACATTCCTCTTAGTTTATAACACAAATATTAACATCTATGCATTGTTGGACACTTACCACACTCAACAGTCGCCATCTTTATCAAGCAGCGAAAGGGGAGGAGCTACCAACCAAAAAGCAACGATGCAAGTGGTTACAATTCACCATTAAAAAGGACAAGAAGAAGAACCAGAAGTACACTGTCTGAGTACACGGTCTACACAGTATAATGCGTACTTAATGAAGTGTACTGAAGTATTCCATTTGAGACACAACCGCAGGCTTCGGAGTAGCTAAATGTATGAGTCCTTATCCACTGGTGGCTTTCTTCCAGCTTCTGATTGGCTAAAACCAACCTAGAGCTAAGTGTTATGGCGCCACCCGCTGGTTTTGACGCGCACTCCACAGCCAATCAGCGTCCTTTCATGAGATCTTGTGACCTCGCCATGAGCAAAATAAACAACGCGGCCGATCAAGCAAACACAACACGTGGCTTTTTATTTCATGGAATCGCTCCCCAACCGCCAAACGACCCGCTCAGCATTCCCATGCACTTTTTTTTCTTCCCACTTCTGTGGAAACATCTACAAAGAATTCCAGGCACACAAAAATGGGTTAGGAGGATGACAACATCGCAGTTGTGGACTAAAAATAAAATAGTAAGAATAAGACGAGGTCGGCTAAAATCGGTGTTAGTAAGACAGTCGTGGAGGGCGGAGACATTTTTTACCTGGAAATGTGTCCCGTGCAGTCACATGACTTGGATCGCTCACATTTACCCGCTTCTTTTTCTTCTTTTAATGATGAATTATCGCCAATATTTGAATCACTTCTCAATTTAACACTTGCGTTACCAAATATAGTTGACATAATAAAAATATAACGCTCACAGATTAGCACTGGGAGACTTCCTCTTTCTTGACAGCACACTTCCTGCCTGCGGTGGCTATTGTGTCATCAATGCTACATTACAGACGCTTAGGCAACATGGACCCTGACATTTTTGTATCAGCGCCGTGACAGAGGCGGGACGGCGGCTGTGTGAAAGGGTATTTTGCAGCCGCAATGTCCAAGTTCGATGCCAGACTCGCACTTCTCCCCCTCTTGTTACCCCCCGAAGCTGTCAAATATGCATTTCCTAGTCACACCAGCTGTGGATATCTCGTTATCGGATTGCGGAATGTTGCTGTGTGAAAACGACGTCCACGCTACTGCCTTTACGCAACAGCAAATTCATCCTTGGATTCGTGGTTTCGCTCATTTTGCAGTTTTTACGTTGTTTTTTTGTCATGTTAACATACATTAAATGGACAGGAGGTGGGGGGGGGCTCATTAAGCACTGTAGGAGGCAACAGACATGTGGTCCACACACACACACACACACACACACACACACAGTGGTCACAGCTGTGTCCATCGGTGTGTAACCTTCACACACACACACACACACACACACATTAACATGACTTGCACCACGTGCTCATCAAACAGCGATTGTGAATACAAAATCAGATTTTAACAATACTTCCTTCAATATTATTCTTTAAAGTTTATAATGTCACACACGCACGCACATGATGATGATGATGATGATGATGATGATGATGATGATGACATAATACATAATTCAGTCTGCAAATTGACTGTGGCAGGTGTGCATGTATTATTTAGGAAAAGAGCCAGTGGCCATTAGGCGCGTGCACACCGGTCGTGCACGAGGGCATAGGATCCGATGCGTGCACGACCGTGCACGTGCATGGGACCAGAGTAAAAAAAGAGTGAGCACGAAAGTGGTAAAAATACTAATATTTATTCATATTTGTATTTTTTACTAGAGTGGAGTGTTTTTTTGTGTGTGTGGCCCAGGGGATCCTGAGGTGGCCACGACCCGCAGGTTGCACACCCACGCTTTAAGAGCACCCGTGGAGCACTTATGGAAAGTCAAGTTTACGGCACAAAAATGTATAAAATCAGAAAGAAGTCATGTGATTACTGCGAGGAGCGCGTGCGTGACGTGCAGAACGTGTTTTTTTTTTTTTTTTACGTGCGTGTGCCTGTCAGCGGACCTCGCCGTGCTCGACCATGTGAGCGAGAGGAAATGAAGAAATATCATGAAATAAATGCAACACAAAGGGAAAGTATGCGTCAGACCGGTTGGAAAGAATAGCAGCCATGTTAAAAAATAATATTAGATTTTTTTTTAAAAGACGTGCACGGACCTGCTGCCAGTTCTCCTCCAGGGAAGGCATCGCGGAGAAATAACCAGTGTCGTGGACGAGTTGGAGTTCCTGGAAAATGCTGTAATTAGCCAGCACGTCCATGCTTGGAGCCGCCAAGGAGCCAAAGAGTCCAAATCAGACGCAAAAAAGTCTAAAATCCAGTTATTTCCTCTTCTCGCGTTTAGGGAGCAAAAAAACAAAAAGCCCCACAACTGCTCGAGGGGCGGGCACGCAGAGGAGCGCGCACCTGAGGACTTTATTGGAAATAAAGTGTTACAAAGCAGCTATTTCAAAGCTAGTTTGTTTGTTTTCGCCCGGCTAGTCCCGCCTCTCCTCGCTTCGGGTGCCAGGTGTGGTTCCGCATCGCCAGCTCGCCATGCAGGCTGCAGGGTTGCCAGGTTTGATCCTCCATCAGCGCTGTGGCACGGCGAGGGAGGGGCCTGGAGTATCGGAGGCGGGGCTAAGAGGGGGTGGAGCCAGTAAACATGTCCGTCATTCGCTCTCTGACCTAATAAGGCAAATAGGTGCCCTGATGTCAGCGTTGGCCAATTAAGGAGGGAACTGGATTTGTACGGGAAGGCTGGGCTAGGAAGAAAGCATGTACTCCATTGGCTGGAAGCGGCTGTCAGCTCCGCCCCTCGGTGGTGGGAGGGGGTGAGTTATTTTTAGAGGCCTTTAAAAGAGGAGCTCAGCGGCTTCCTCGCTCATTCCAGCGTGAGCGTGCACGTGATGTTTGGATCCATGTGGTCTTCACGTGAACCGTACCGGGCCACTTTTTACGCTGTTTCCCACTTCCTGTCATGTGACTTTGTGGCGAAATGTTTTGCTAATTAGAAAGCTACATTCTCCGTTGTCACAGCGGAGGAAAAAAATAGAACCGACAGCTGTCTGGTTGGTTGGTTGATCCAAACAAAGTGTGTTTCCATGGAAACAGTGTTTACGTAAGATTAAATATGACTGTTGTATCATATTTAGGAACTGAAACATGCACTGTCAGCATTGTATGAATAGAGTTAGCTTGTTTGCCAACAGAGAATACATTTAATGAATTTAAGACACTGTTGATATCATTACATATTCATATTGGTCAGTCTACATGTCAATCATTGCACATAGCAGTACTGATTAGCTTTAGCATTTTACAGTAGCACCGAGCACTTGATAAGTACATATTTCCCCTGTAGCTTACCACAAACGCTTACCCTCACAGCTATTAGCATTATACTACTAATAACATTCCCAACAACACTGGGACAACTAGTAGCATTCCCGCTACTAGCATACAGTTATGACTAACACTATAGCGTACAATAAATGGTATGACTACAACACAGCTGCTATGGATGACATCACTTCAGCTACCACTAGCGCTATATAGCATTAGCATTGGAAATACTAATGCAATTAATACAATGCTAGGTATTTTACTAGCATTACCGCTACTAGCATTGTAGCAACTACTAAAACTACAGCTTCCAAGCTTTGAAAACATGGAAAAGTCATATGGGGAATTAACCACAACAAAGAGAAGGTTTCCCCAGGTGCACAGAGTCACGTGCGCATCACGTCTCCGGGGACAGAGGTGCACGTCTCAAAGGAGGCTGGGACGGGGGCGTTGGGGGTGGTGGCTTACCAGATGGCTTTTGGATGGGCCCTCTTAAGATATTTTCATCATTGATTTTTGACAGCGGGGGTGGGGGGGGGGTGAGGTGATCAATAATGATGGACAGATCGGCAACAACAGCTGCTGAGATTCAAAATGAACAAGAGTCGTCTTAAAGGGGCCCCAAAGCTACTGCTAGCATGTTCTTTATTAGCTTCATCAGATGGGTTACACTATTGCTATTATTACAATTCTAGCACTCCATGCTAACACCATTACTACCAACAGTACTACACTACCAGTTGTTAGCATTTGTACTATTATTACACATGCTAAGATTGCTACTAGCACAATGAATAGCATTTCAACAACGAGTACTACCGCATACAGGACAAGTCCTGCGTAGCTAAAAAATGGAAACTACTGTATTTTTTTCTGTTGATTTGATTCCCTCAGAATTCCCAGAACTAGCGCAGGACTTGCTCATAATTTGTTTTGGTCCAAAATGCCGTGCCCACATGGCCCTCTGAAGCGCATTAACAATGACATGACATAACGGGCTGGGCTCCGAGACGGCGTTTGATGAGATCACGTGATTGTGGGTGTCGACGCAGAGCGACAAACAAGTGAGCGTCTAATTGGACCTCAAATCTCCCTCACATGATGTTTGCATGCTGTTGCCACGACAACCCTTCTACTGGGACACCACTGTGTTTTTGTTGATGAACCCCGTGTGTGTGTGTGTGTGTGTGTGTGTGTGTGTGTGCGGCCATTGAACGATGCACGTGTGTGTCACATCTGGCAAGGCGAAGAGGGGCCGGTTCAGGACCACCTGTGACTCTTGGTTGCCGTGTCACATGACCACAACCATGCAGCTGGTTCTAATAGACTGAGTCATTCTGTGTCCGTCTTCTTAAGAGGACACGAGCGAAGCGAATCAAAGAAATGGAAATTATGGCCGTCATAAACGCTTCAACGTTAGCTGCCGTGGGACGGATGATCACAAGGGTTTGTTCTTCGATTAAAGATTTTCACGGCATATGTTGCCAGGCAAGTTCCTGAAGGAAAGTGGGAGGAGGACACTACTCCGAAAAAAGTTCCGACCTTTCCACCGTATTTACTTGTTAGTACTAATAAGATTGTTGGTTTTTGTAGACTATCTGCTTTCTTGGCGCTTATTTAATTAGCAATAAATTGTGTTAAACACGGTGCTAATTAACCCAAACGACGACGGCGAAAATTGGAATTAGTTGTAATCAGAGGACTTTGGCAAACGAGCGTTTTCTCATTAAAGCCGGGGTCAGGAGGTCCGTCTGGGCGCGACGTCTCGGAGATGAATCTGCTGACTGAAAAGACTGCAGTCGTATATCACAGCTGATTCGGCGTTTAATTACACGCAACCGGCTCCTGTGGGGGGAATGTTTGTTAGCATGTTCCTGCGGAGCCCCCAGGAAGGCTTTTATCTCTCCATGGAGCTTTTTAGCATGCGATGGAGGCTAATCGCTAACTGTTAACATGGAAGATAAAACCTGATGTGCGGTATATAATATTCATTTTCATGAATAGTTATTAAATTAAACCAGCTGACATGGCTTTTTATTCTGTAGAGCCAGGCCTTTTTTTTGGGGGGGTGGGGGGGGTGATCCAAGCTCACACATGGATGCTGGGGATTCGGCTCAGGACGACAGTGCTGAAGTGGCCAACTCATTTTTGGCCACTTGAACCTGCAACCTCGTCCTGTCCGTCGCTACCCAAAGTTCATGAGCACAAGTGAGGAACGAAGATAGACCGGTTTAGCTTTCGGTTCAGCTCCTTCTTCACCACAAGGGACTTGATTCTGAGTCCGCATCACTGCAGACGCCGCACCGATCCGCTTGGCGATTTCACGTTTTTCCATCCTTCGTTCTTCCCTCACCCGTGATCACGACCCCGAGGTTCTCCAACTCCTGCATTTCGGTCAGGATCTCATCCCTGGCTACTTTATTTTTATTTTTATTTTCCTGTTCTTCATTCGGTTATTCCTTTTTTTTGAGCATCTTGAGTCACGTGGAATTAAAAATCAATAAGCACCAACGTGGAATTGGAAGCGTCCTCCCTGAGTGTGTGCTTAAATCATTGTTCCCGTCATGTGGTGACATCACGGCCTGTCTTGTTCTTCTCCAACATGTTTTATTCAGAGATGACATCATGGTTTTCCTGGAACACTGTACCCCCCCCCACTCCCACTCCCCCTCGTGCTGGGTGAAAGCATCTCATGCTGGCTTTGTGTCTTTGTATGGACCTGCTAAAATGTCCTCGCAAAGACACGCGTCCTCAAAGACAGGACGCCAATGAGAGGGATTTTGCTGGCTTTTGAAGCGTCCGCTAAAAACTAAAAAGCATCCAAGCAGCGTTTTTTTTTTGTTTTTTTTGGGGGGGGGTTGCGCTGGAGGAGCTTTTTCTCTCCAAAATTGAACTACCAACCCGAGTCCTCCCACGCGCTCCCACGCAACATCAACGCATGCACGCTCTACGCCTCCTCACCTCCTGGCGGCGACGCCTACTACTTCCTGTATTAGTAGTGACTTCCAGTCTTCCAGTCTTCCCATCTTTCCATACATCTCCTGTAGCGGACTCCATCTGCAATAGTCGTCTTAGTACTGGGGGGGGGGGGTCACATAGTGAAAGATGAAAGGATGCACGGGCCATTTTCATATTTTGTTATGCAATACTCGTTATAGTTATATATATACTTATATATATATACTTATATATATAGTTAGAGGACAAACTGCATGTATATACTTATATATATAGTTAGAGGATAAACTGCATGTATATACTTATATATATAGTTAGAGGACAAACTGCATGTATATACTTATATATATAGTTAGAGGACAAACTGCATGTATATACTTATATATATAGTTAGAGGATAAACTGCATGTATATACTTATATATATAGTTAGAGGATAAACTGCATGTATATACTTATATATATAGTTAGAGGATAAACTGCATGTATATACTTATATATATAGTTAGAGGATAAACTGCATGTATATACTTATATATATAGTTAGAGGACAAACTGCATGTATATACTTATATATATAGTTAGAGGATAAACTGCATGTATATACTTATATATATAGTTAGAGGATAAACTGCATGTATATACTTATATATATAGTTAGAGGATAAACTGCATGTATATACTTATATATATAATTAGAGGACAAACTGCATGTATATACTTATATATATAGTTAGAGGACAAACTGCATGTATATACTTATATATATAGTTAGAGGATAAACTGCATGTATATACTTATATATATAGTTAGAGGATAAACTGCATGTATATACTTATATATATAGTTAGAGGACAAACTGCATGTATATACTTATATATATAGTTAAAGGATAAACTGCATGTATATACTTATATATATAGTTAGAGGATAAACTGCATGTATATACTTATATATATAGTTAGAGGATAAACTGCATGTATATACTTATATATATAGTTAGAGGATAAACTGCATGTATATACTTATATATATAGTTAGAGGATAAACTGCATGTATATACTTATATATATAGTTAGAGGATAAACAGCATGTATATACTTATATATATAGTTAGAGGATAAACTGCATGTATATACTTATATATATAGTTAGAGGATAAACTGCATGTATATACTTATATATATAGTTAGAGGATAAACTGCATGTATATACTTATATATATAGTTAGAGGATAAACTGCATGTATATACTTATATATATAGTTAGAGGATAAACTGCATGTCAACTTTGTGATGTAGGTGAAAAAGGCTATTATTAATATCAAATTTGGCCTTTTTTCAATTTTTGCTGCAAATATTTATACTGTCTTCTTATATAATCCTCGCAAAAATATTACCACTTTATTCCCATAATATTCCAACTCTTTCCCTTGTTTAATTTTCAAAAAATTACTTTGTTTCTCATAAGCTTGACATTTTATTTATTATTTTTTATTATTTTAAATATATTAAATACTATTAATATCTATAAATATAAATTTTTACTTTTATAAAATAACATAACATTTATTAATTTATATTATTTTAAAATATTAATATTAATATTTATTCAATATTTATTAGTTTTTACATTTCTAAAATTTTTTAGTATTTTAAGTATATTAAATATATATATAATAAATAAAACAACAGGACATGGCCTCCGTGCCGCACTTTGGACACTCTGTCTAAGTATAGTACAAATATAATAATAATATAATATACAAATATAAGTCCAGTGTGCAGTGATGGACACTGGCCACCTTCAGTCGTTACCATCTTCCATGAATGACAGTATCCCGATGGGTGTTCGGGTTAGGGTCAGGGTTGGATGTTCGGGTTAGGGTTAGGGTTGGATGTTCGGGTTAGGGTCAGGGTTGGATGTTCGGGTTAGGGTTGGATGGTACTCATGGTACTCAAGTCTTCAATATTCAAAAATCAATAGGAACGCTGTTTACTGTATTCCTGTATTCCTGTATTAGAATAATTCCTAGCAAGACTGAAGGAGGTTGAAGATTGTGACAGATGGGGAGTGTCCCGATTTCACCTTTGACCTCAACTGTACTGGGATGGAATTGTACACAAAATCAATTGGGTTCTTGCCTTACAGTGCGGAACAGGTGTAGAGGTGGCAAGGACAATGTTTTACTTTAACCTTTGACCTCAGCTGGCTGAATCAGGAGCTTTCTTGCTTCTCCAAGAAGACGTTTAGTAAAGAACCCCCCCCCCTAATTGGCTACTGATCACCGTGACCTCATCCACCGGAAGCACATGGGATGGACTACTGGCCAAAATCAATAGGATTCTTGCCACACAAAGGAAAAAAGTCTAATGTCAAGAATATATGGTATTTTTTAAAAATTCAATAGTTTTTTCATTTTGGCAGGGTGTCACATCTACCTAAGAATTTAACCTTTGACCTCAGCTGCCCAAAATCAGTAGGATTCTCGCTTCATAAAGTGACATCATCCCGATGTTACCTTTGACCCCGGCTCTATCATCCCCGCATCCTGTCAGAACCAGGTTCAAGTCCTGTGAGGAGTCCACTCTTCCACCGTGCTTATCGCCACCTTCCCGCCAGCCGCTCGCCACCATCTGTCCGTTACAGGTAGGCCACGCCTACGCCTGAACGTCTGCCACACGCCACAAGACGCCATCTGCTGCGGAGAAACTTTTGATATGTTTTTTCCCAACTGCTGTGGAATAACACTCGCCATTCAAGGCCGATCATGTGACGTCACTTTCCTTCGCATCACAGCACGGAGGGACATGTGTGTGCGTTCCAGGATTTGAATAATTCAACACTTGGAGCCGAACTGTGGTGAATCGAGGCAGAAAGAGAACATGCGTGTGTGAGGTCACCTTCCAAGGTCACCTACTGGAGGTTGTGGGTGGGTGGGGGGGGGGTGTTGAGGGGATTTAGATGGGATTTTGTCTCCTTCCTGCAGCTTTAAAGAAAGTGAAAGTGGGTCAAGAACACGTCTGAAGCTTTTTTTTGAAGCAACATAAATACATTTTTTTTACTTTATATTTACAGTTGAGGATAAAATATACTTTTTATTTGCTATTTGTTCTATTAAGGCAAACATTTAAAACATTTGATTGACAGCGATATCATGGACACCACTTCAGTGTTTTGCTGTGATATTTATTGTCATTTCTTATTCATTCATTCATTTTCTACCGCTTTTTCCTCACGAAGGTCGCGGGGGTGCTGGAGCCTATCTTGGCGAGAGGCCAGCCAATCACAGGGCACATATAGACAAACAACCATACACACTCACATTCATACCTATGGACAATTTGGAGTGGCTAATTAACCTAGCATGTTTTTGGAATGTGGGAGGAAACCGGAGTACCCGGAGAAAACCCACGCATGCACTGGGAGAACATGCAAACTCCACACAGAGATGCCCGAGGGTGGAATTGAACCCTGGTCTCCTAGCTGTGAGGTCTAACCACTAGACCGCCGTGCCGCCCTCATTTCTTATTTCATATATTTATTAGGGCTGTAAATTGAATAAAATATTTTCATTAATCGCATTTTGTCCATAGTTAATTCACCATTAATCACATTTAATTGCAAATGGAAATACGTTTTTAGCTATAATAAGTAAAGGAAATCTCTTTGTGGTAAACAATTTGATGTTCAACTACAACGATAATTGTAAAAAACAGAAAATTTACATATTTTCCACATTTGGTGGAAATTGCAAGAAGCGACACATGAAAGCTTTCTAGATCCTCCAGATTCTGCACCTCTTCCTGCTTCTGACTCAAACGGGCTGTTTAATTTACTCAACCCCCGCCCGCTCCGCTATGATTGGTCACACTGTCAACGCTCCCGAGGACTTCTGGACACATAGGTCCATGGTTACTGAGTGCAGGCAATGTACCGCCCATATAAGGAAGTCCGGGTCGCGTCGATGTCAGCAGAACTGAGTGAAACTGAAAGTGCAGCGCCATCTAAAGGGCCACGTGGTTATTTCAGGAGGTAGTGAACGTAAACCGGATTATAAAAGAAAGTAAACATTCGGAATCATCGCTTAGGTCGAATCCATAGTTGAGTCAATCATCACGTAGCGGGGGTTTTCATCTGACAACCTTTTTGTAAACACCAACGTAAAAGGCCACTGGGGTGTGTTTACAATATTTCATTGTTAAAGTTGGGAACAAAAACATCCACATCTTGTGTGTGTGTGTGTGTGTGTGTGTGTTGTGTGTGTGTGTGTGTGTGTGTGTGAGCTTCCCTCCAAGAGGCTCATTAAATGTTGATGCTCTCTGCTGCTCTTATCCCAGCTAATGGAAGCTAATTAGCGCTCACACGTATACAACATCGTTAATGGCTGTTGGCGGATTCTTCCTTATTGATTCGGGGGACCGACGTGGGGGCCGTCCCGAAAAGGGCGGCGTGAACTTTGTCCGCCGTCACTCACGTCCCCGTCCCCCGAGGAATTCTACGAAATGGCAAAAAAAAAGTTTGACTGCGACTTGAAGATGTGGATTGATGGGAAGGGAATGCTACTTTCCCAGTTGGAGGGAACTGGGGACGAAACCAGACAGGAGACCTCCGCCAAGGCCTGTTGGAATGGATGTTAGGGCGTCCAACAGGGTAAGACCATGGATGGCCTGTTGGACGTGGATGTTAGGGCATCCAACAGGCCCTCCATGGTCTTCCATGGTCTTCATGGATGGCCTGTTGGATGTGGATGTTAGGGCGTCCAACAGGCCATCCATGGTCTTCCATGGTCTTCATGGATGGCCTGTTGGACGCCCTAGCATCCACGTCCAACAGGCCATCCATGAAGACCATGGAAGACCATGGATGGACGTGGATGTTAGGGCGTCCAACAGGGTAACACCATGGATGGCCTGTTGGACGTGGATGCTAGGGCGTCCAACAGGCCATCTATGAAGACCTGTTGGACGCCCTACATGGAAGACCTGTTGGACGCCCTAACATCCATGTCCAACAGGCCATCCATGAAGACCATGGATGGACGTGGATGTTAGGGCGTCCAACAGGCCATCCATGAAGACCATGGAAGACCATGGAAGGCCTGTTGGAAGCCATAACATCCACGTCCAACAGGCCATCCATGAAGACCATGGAAGACCATGGAAGGCCCATTGGACGCCCTAACATCCACGTCCAACAGGGCATCCATGGTATTCATGGATTCGAATCCAAGCCAGTTGAAGGTCTTTTAGCTCCCAGAAAGGAGAAAAAACCCGCACTGATGTACTACATGACGCAAAGAAGCTGCGGGGCGTTTGTTCGATCCCCATGACGACGTTTTGATGCGTATTTTAGCGTAAATGGCGGCAGGCTGACGTCGGGATGAAAGTGTTCCGACAGCGTCTTTCATGTGCCGCAAACGTGCTTGTCATGAGACGAGCGCTGGTGTCCGCTCGTGTTTGACGTCCTGGCTGACATGTCGGGCTTTTTTTTTTAATGTCTTTCATCCTTTCATTTCGCTTTTTTGTCTTCCCTCGGCGCAGAGCGCTGGCCGTCATTACGTGAATGAGTGTCATTTGGCGTCCCGACGCCGCCATCGAATGAGACAAAAGCAGCCCCGTCTGTGATTACCTCGCCGTCACTCGTCTCCATTTGATGTTGGCTTTTCATCCTCCACAAAGGCACGTTTGTATTCATCTGCCATGCCTCGCTAACTCGTGCTGCTCCTTCTTCTTCTTCTCATCCCAATCCTGGTCTCGTTCTTCTCCTTCTTCTCATTCGTCTCATTCCGATCCCACCGGCAACCATCATGTCATGTGACTGGATCTTGACCTTGGACCATTTTCTCTCCAACTATCTTTTGACTGGTGTGGCTGCCCCCCCCCCCCGCCCCCCCACTCCCAAATCTGCCCATGGAGGCTTTGAGGATGGAGCATGTCCGTTAAGCACTGACCGTAAACTTAATGGATTTACCGTGTTTGGACACGCTCACTTTCTGACACCACTTGTTGACTTTCGGTAAATCCCTCAGCGGGGTCTTCTTCTCGGAGACCGCCAAGCGTCTGTCCTTTATGCCAGGGGTGTCTAAAGTGCGGCACCGGGACCAATTTTTGTAAAAACAAAATAAGTAATTGACTGAAAAATATTAAGCAGAGTTTTGGGTATTATTGTGATTATTTTTATTATTATTATCGTGTAGCCACACTGATATCGAACATTTTGTAAGCTACATGAAAAAGTCAGGCTAGCATCTCCACGCGTAAACATGGCTAACTGAGGGAAAAACGTCGGGCTAGCATCTCCCAAACATGGCTACCTGAGGGAAAATACAAGTATAAAGCATTCAGAAGATGCATTTAAAGACATGATGATTTGTCGTAATCTACACTGCTCGTCACTGTGATGTTCCGTTGAGACACACAAGCACCAGACTTGATCGTCGGAACAACAGGCTTTTATTGCAGGTTTGACGCAGTAATTCTTAACGTCAGTTACCGTAACGCAAACGTAAAACAACTCTGAACCCCCAACATCACTTCCTGTCAGCACCCCCCCCCCCCCCCCCCCGTTTCTGTTATTATGAGGCATATTGCCCAACTCTCAATTTCTGACACCAATATGATCCGATACCGATACCAACATGTGTAACGTGACATATCTCCTATGGTGGAATGAACGCATACTGTATGTGTATGCATTTTTTTTAAATATCGGTTTTCATGATCTGGAAAAAAATTTGATCCCGATATCAACCGATATCGCATTTTTATGCTGATATCAGTAGGACATCCCTAGACATCCCTAGACATCCCTATTGTGTGTACTATATTGGGTAACACAAGTGTAAGATGACTATAGGGGTGTTATTTTATGTCTAGAGGGCTCTAATAATGTTAAAAATAGCATATGGATCCTACTTCACTGTAGATACTTCACTCATCACGGTCGGGTCTGGAACCAAGGAAACCGTGTTGGGGTCTCATATCATGTGACTGTGGTGCATTCAAGCACATCCTCGAGGAACAACATTATCGGTTGTGTAAAACTTGTGGGCTTTCAAACCGAAACTGCCATGAACGCAACGTGCAGCAGGTGCTGTTGTGGGCGCCATCTTGTTTTTTCCATGACGAAAGTGACAAAAAGAAGACTTCAATCTATCACTCGTGCTCAAACATTGCCAATTAAGCGACATTACGTCACCACAAATAGATAGCAGTCCTGCGGTGTGTCCAAAGGTCCTGAAGGCAGCATGAGCGAAGTCAGGACGCTTTTTCACGGCAATGAAAAGGATGACGATGTCTTTCACCTCCCGTCCATGACTCTTGTTTATCTTCATCATCGTCTCCCTCCTCCTCGTCCTCCCGCCTCCCCCGCTCGTGTGTCTCCCCTCGTCTCCTCCCTCAGTGGTCCACAGCGCTATTCAAGGTGACAAGTTCACGTCGTCTTCTAGGGAGGCCTCCTCCGCTGACCTACTTTGAGTGGCACGTTTATTTTTCTGCTATCCAAACACCATTTGTCCTTTCATACTTTTGTTTTGGATTTGTGAGCGTAGCAGCCCCCCCCCCCCAGAATGTAAACAACAATAATTACAGTCCAGCTTGACCTTTGAACCTTCACTACGTATCAAATATATAAAGTGATCTACTTTGGTTCCCTATTAGAACCTCATCGGGGCGTCAACATATTAGTAAGACATTTGAGTAGAAGACTAGAAAGCCAGAAGTGTAAACTCAAGCCGCTTGAGGCTGGGGGGAGGGGGGGGGGGGGGGGCTCGAGGGACGGGATGGGGAAGTGGGTGGAGCCAGGCGTCATGACGAGTGAAAGCGCTGACCTGGAAGGTTGGATGTTAGACTAACACTGCTGAATGATTCATGGACTACAATGTCGATTAGAGCGACACCTTCATCTTTATTTGATGGGAGGGAGCAAAGCATGCTGGGACGGTTTTATTATTCAAATAAAAAATGTCAGCTAAATAGACGGAATGAATAAGTCACCATGGAGGGGGGGGGGACACTTGATCCAGACTGACTGTGTGGTCCAGAGTCAGTAGCATCCTCCTGGATACTCATGGGGGGGGGGGGGGGGTGGCATCATCTGATACGATGACCAGGAAGGCTCCCAGTGACGAGAACGAGAGAAACGTTGAATTTCCAAGTAGTTTGTAAAATAAATGACCCACAAAAAATGCGACTTATACTCCAGTGCAACTTATGTATGTTTTTTCCTACCTAATTGTGTGACTAATTTTTTTAGTTGACTTTTTTTTTAACCCAAAAAATATTTATATTTATATAATACGGCAAAAGCAGGCCCCCTAAAATGTTCTTAAGCCCTCCTAAATAATTTGATATTTTGTATTGATTTTTATTGATTTTTTAAATAGATTTTTTAATTGATTTTTATTATTTTGTATTTTTTTTACAAAAAAATCTCAAACTAAATTCATATAATAGGGCAAAAGCAGGCCCCCTAAAATATTTGTAAGCCCTCCTAAATAATTTTATATTTTTGTAGATTTTTCTATTTTTTAATAGATTTTTTTATATATATTTTTTTTATTTTTACAAAAAAAATCTCTAACAAATTTTATGTAATAGGGCAAAAGCAGCCCCCCTAAAATGTTCGTAAGCCCTCCTAAATAATTTGATATTTTGTATTGATTTTTATTTATTTATTTTATTTATTTATTTTTTTTATCTCTGACAAATTTCATATAATAGGGCAAAAACAGTCTAATACTAGCCTACTACTACTAGTAGTACTAGTAATAATCAGAAGAAGAATAATGATGATAGTAATAATAATAGACTAATAATTTTCAGTGTAGATTGTGTACTTGTGTACATTTAATGGTGGCCTAAAACTATTGAGTATTTCTACTAAATCTGTCCAAAAGTGGGAAAGTTATATCCGCTTCTTCTTCCTTATTTGGTTTTGGGGATTTTTTGGAATATCTGCTACATTCATTCATATCCTGTGCATCTCCAGGGGGCTAAGCCCCCACGTTCAAAACCATTATTCCATATGATGAGTCCATAACATGTCTCCAAAAGTGATGAGCTGGCTGACACATTAGCAGGTTCCCCTGTCTGTCTTCTTGTGGATGCGGCGTCTCACACTGGCAGCCATGCGGCGTCAGACACGCTCACACACAAAAAGTGCAAAGAAGATTTTTTTCACACCTCCAATCATCACCTCTCAAGATTGGATGAAAGTGACACCTTCGTCTTCCACTTCACTCGCCGTCTCTTCACTTCCTCCTTTACTCACTTTACCCCAAAGCTTCTCCTCCCGGAATGTGGACCCAATCAGCTGCGACGTATCCGGATCTGAGTTTCTCCGGGTATTCCGGTTTCCTCCAACATTCCAAAAACATGCTAGGTTAATTAGCCACTCCAAATTGTCCATAGGTATGAATGTGAGTGTGAATGGTTGTTTGTCTATATGTGCCCTGTGATTGGCTGGCCACCAGTCCAGGTTGTACCCTGCCTCTCTCCCACAGACAGCTGGGATAGGCTCCAGCAACCCTTGTGAGGATAAGCGGTAGAAAATGAATGAATGAATGAGTTCTCCTCCTATTTTGTGTGGAAGTGGTAACTTTTTGGCTTCTTATTTTGTCCTCGGCCATCTCTGTGTGGAGTTTGCATGTTCTCCCCGTGCATGTGTGGGTTCTCTCCGGGTACTCCGGTTTCCTCCCACATTCCACAAACATGCTAGGTTAATTAGCCACTCCAAATTGTCCATAGGTATGAATGTGAGTGTGAATGGTTGTTTGTCTATATGTGCCCTGTGATTGGCTGGCCACCAGTCCAGGGTGGACCCCGCCTCTCGCCCAAAGACAGCTGGGATAGGCTCCAGCAACCCCAGCAACCCTCATGAGGATAAGCGGTAGAAAATGAATGAATGAATGACTTCTCCTCCTATTTTGTGTGGAAGTGGTAACTTTTTGTCTTCTTATTTTGTCTTCGGCCATCTCTGTGTGGAGTTTGCATGAAAGTCCGCCATGAATCCAGGAAGTCTTAATATCAGCGACATAAATACAAAGCGTTGAAACTTTGATCCCATTTTTCCATTCAGTCAACAAAATGCTAAGCTACCCGTGTTGCTAACAAGCTATCGGGGTGTAACTTCTTCCAAACTGTGTGCCGCTTGCTCCCCAAATTTGCGCTAACCAAACTCTTTGTTTACGCCTCCTCAAAGTCTACCTCTTTGTCCGCCGGCAGGCTAATTGGACGTCTCTCTCTCTCTTTCTCGTTAGCGGCCTCAAAAGCTTCCGCCGCTAATGAGCTGGAACTTTTTGATTTGGCTAACAGGGGAAGTTTGTCTGCAGCGCTGGTGTCAAATTAGGAAGGTTGGGATGATTGGGGAGGCGGTCTCGTGTCTGGTTTGTTGTGTTGGCTGTCGTTTGTTGCCACGGAAACGTCCCCAGAGGAGACGCGCGATGCCGGTTGCCCTTTAACAGACGTGCTGCAGGCCTGCACAACTGTCTCCAAGTTCAATTACGCTTTGTTTTCCCAAGCGACACAGTTGTTGGGTTGCGTCGTCGGCCTCATTTGCATAACGACGGTCCGATTTCAGGATGTGAACGACACAGAAAAATTAGCATTAGCTTCATATTTCCCCCTCAAGTGGACTGCGTGTTATTGTTGGAGTACAATCCGAGTCTCTTCAGGTGCATGGAGTGTAATATCGTGGGAGGCGGGGCTGAAGTAGAGGGGGGTGGGGGTTGCCGCTCTTGGGTGTCGTCCAGGTTTCTCGTGAGGATTACTGACGGCCTCTGATGGCCGCTTTAAAGCAAGCACGCGTGAACGTTTCTGTTGCTGAAGGCTACGAATGATGGAGGCCGGCAGCCTTCACGGCGACGCTGCTGAGTCCCGCCGCGTTAATGGATGATTCCATGCTGTCATTGCGTGTGCGTGTGTACGTCTTTCTAATGGCCGTTTGGACATATTGACCGCTGATAAACACACACTCTTTGTTCAAGTCATCATTAAGGCGGCCGTCAATAACGCTCAATGCCACCAGCTCATTACTGTGTGTGTTTGTGTGTGTTTGTGTGTGTGTGTGTGTGTGTTGTAAATAACATCAAAATTCACATCAGACATTGTAGCATAGCATGAAAAGTCAGTATAGTTCTTTGTTTATGTTTATTGGTGCTTTGCTTTGGTTCACAATTGGTTTGATTTTGTTTTTTTGGTTCAATTCAGGCTCCTAACTATTCGCATAATGAAGTGGGCGGGCTTATCTAAAAAAAAAAAAAAAAGTGAAATTACCTCCATTGAAGAAACAATACACTGTAAAAAAAAACGGTAAACAACTGGCAACAGGGTTGCCATTATGTTACTGTAAAATTAGCATCTTTTTACTGTCAATGAAATGTACTGTTCATGAAAAATACCAGTATGAACCGGTTTTAAAATTACGTTCACAGTATTTTACAATTAAATGACTATTTAGTTTGTATTATTTATTCATTTTAATAAACTTTTTTTTATTAAATAAAAAATGTAATTAAGACATAAACAGTCAAATGATTACATAAAAAGGTACTTTTGGTAAGAAAACATGTTAATAGACCCTCACTGGGGTCGATTAACCTAGCATGTTTTTGGAATGTGGGAGGAAACCGGAGTACCCGGAGAAAACCCACGCATGCAAACTCCACGCAGAGATGGCCGAGGGTGGAATTGAACCCGGGTCTCCTAGCTGTGATGTCTGCTGACCACTCTACCGCCATGCAGCCCAAAAATACAAAATAATAGTTTAAAAAAAAAAGTTAAATTATATTATGAAAGCAGGAAGTGAACAAATTACACTAACAATTACTGATTGTAAAAGTACCAGATGGAGGGGTAGGATTTAATAAGCTTTGCTTCTTCCTACTCCTTTTGGACATGTGGAACTGGGAACTGATTATGGGATGCATATTGAAATGAAATAAAACCATTACTATTACCAAGAGTCTTGAACCAGTCATGATGTGCTATATATATCACTATATTGACGGTTACTATGGTAACCATTATGTCATCGGATGCTCATATCACCTTGTACTTCGGTATGTGACAAAAAAATCTAATAAAAAAACAAAATTTTAAATTATATTAGAAAGCAGGAAGTGAACAAATGTAACAGTTAACGCTGCATGTGTGGCTGCATTGTTCCCTCTAACAGTAAAATTCCCGTCAAATGGATATTAATATTAGCATATGCAGGTTATTTACAGCCAAAAATCGGATAGTGAAAATATCGGCAAGATGAATGGTTGTCACGTGGAGTCCTAAAAAGTCCCCTTCATTCAGCGCCGAGCGTGCTCCTCATCACCAGGGGCTCCGTCAGGCAGTTACATCATCTAAAAGCCTCCCCGACTCCTCCTCCGCCTCCTTCTCCTCCTCCTCGCCTGCACGGCCACTTTTCTGCTCCATGAATTCCAGCAGCCTGGAAGCTTCCTCCATCACTCCTCCATCTCCTGCATGGCCCACTTCTCCCTCCATGGCCCGGCTCCGCCTCCCCGCGTCGCCCCGGGTCCTATTCAGCACCAGCCTGACAGTCTGATTTAGTTTGGATAGCTACATCACCCCCCCACCCACCCCGACCCCCCCACACTCCACTCTGGCTTCTTCCCTGGAAGAAGGAACATAAATCTCTGTTGGAGACACCTTCTCCGCTGACCCACTTCCTCTTCCTCAAGTGTGTCACTAGGTCCTCCATCCAGTCCTCTTCTTCTTCTTCTTCATCGTCACGACTCAACTTTTCATCAGCTTGCAATGGAACGGTCGTTTGTCGATACGTGCCCTGTGATTGGCTGCCCACCAGTCCAGTGTCTACCCCGCCTCTGGGATAGGCTCCAGCACCCCCGCTGCGGCATCGAAAATGTACGGCCCGCCACAGAGCCAAGAGAAAAGGACGTCTCTGCTATTGTCTCCGGTTGAATGTAGACGCCAGTGTACTTTATGAGCGTCCCGCGGCCATCTTTGAAGGTTACTTCCTGCAGGAGGAAGTCAGAAGTTCTGCTTGGTGAGGACATAAAACACATTGAAGGTCTTTGAGAGTTTGATGTTGTAACTTTTGAAGTTGAACACTTTGCTCTTTGTCTTCTCTACGCATCCTTTTTCCTTCCTCTCTCTCCTTTTTTGGTACACTTTCTTCCTGCTCGCCGTTCCTCGCCCCCCTCCCTTCTCAGCGGGGTTATTGATGGGCTCCGCAGCCGACGAGAACCAGAAACCAGGTGATCAGGTGTGTGTGTGTGTGTGTGTGTGTACTCGGCCTGTACTCTTTGACCTCACGGCGGCTAAACCGTTAGCATGTACAGGTGAGAAGGGGGTCCGGGGGTCCTCACAGCCACTGTGATGGACCATCGGTGTCTCCTGGCAGAGGACCGCTGCCTCCAGACCCTGCAGGCCTCTCGGAATAAATTGATTTTCTTTTTCTATTCCAGGACGCCACTGGTGTCCATTTCCTGCTCCTGGCCTCTCTCTCTTTCTCGCTCGCCCGCTCTCTCTCTCTCTCCCCCCTCTCTCTATCTTCTCCTACTAGAAGATTCTATGAGCAGAACCGTTGTTCTACAACTCCGATATCCTCACATCTGGAAACGTTTCATGGAAATAGAAATAATCTGTTCCAGAGTCAACAAACCGCACAGGAAATGTTAGATTTTAACATCCACACCAGTCATACAGGTGTAAAAAGAAGTCAAGCACTGTATATAATCTGTTCCAGTGTCAAAATGTGTCCACCAAAGCAGTAGCAGGGGAACAGACGACGCTTTACGTCACATTGTACATTTTTAGCAGCTACAAAACTGGATCAAATATTACCAGTCTGTTCCAGTGTCAAACTGTGGCCAGCATAAACGCTTTATGTCTTTTATTTATTTATTTTTTCTTTACTGAAGTCATTTTTATTATTTATTTATTCAAGTCATTAATATATTTTTCTAACTTTTACTTGAGTCATTTTTATTTGCACACTTTTGTGCATGTTTTTCATATGTATATATATTTAGTCATTCCTTTATTTATTTCATTTATATATTATTAATAGAAATATATTTTTCAATTTTTCCATTTTTATGTCCGTTTTATTCATTTTTTATTTTTTGACATTTTTATTGAAGTCACTTTAATTTTATTTTATTATTTACACTTCTATTGATGTCAGTTTCATTTATATTTATTATTTCTACTCTTATTTTGTCATTTTATTTGTATGATTTTTTACATTTTTATTGTCATTTTTTGTATTTATTTTTTGATTATTATTTACACTTCTATTGACGTTATTTTAATACATTTTGATGATTTTTGACACTTATTTGTCATTTTATCTTGAATATTTTTTACATTTTTATTTAAGTTGTCATTTATTTTATTTTTTAAATATTTTTACGGTCCCGTTTCAACATTCCTAAGTGTCATACAAGTGTAAAAAGAAGCAAAGCGCTCTATAATGATCAAACGTAAAAACAAAAGTCATCTGTTCCAGGGTCAAACTGTGGCCCTTATGAAAAATCCAAGCAATGTTTGAAGTCACACAGGTGTAAAAAGAAGTCAAGCAGTGTTGGTGGTGTAAAATGCTAACTTTGCTAGCAGGCGTATGGCGACCACACACGCTTGACGCGACTTCCTTTTACAGCGTGGGCGTTTGGGACCGGTCCTCCAGGCTGGAAGGAAAGCTTCACAGAGCAAACTAGAGGCTCTTGACATTGTCGCCATGGCGATAAGTGCATCGCTTGACATCTGCAGCACAATCCTTAAATGTCTGCGTGTGATAAAGATCAACACTTGTAGCAGAGTAACTTTATACTCTCATATATATGAATATGAATATGAATATGAATAAGACAAGTAAGAAGAAGACAAAGAGCGCCGCGGCACCACGCCGTGCGTTTAAGCGAAAGTCTATTAAAGAGACAGCCCCAGCACATCAAATGCTAGCTTATTGATTATGGGGTTTGTCTCGGCAAACACACGACAATGTGGCAGATGGGTCGGCGCCCTGACAACACGACACACCCTGGTATGTACACGCATGGAAGTACACCATTAGCACACCACATACGTGTCCCAACATGAGCGTGCATGTAAGTGAGCCATTAGCATGCTCGTCATGATGACACACGCTGACTCTTGTTACCAGGCAGGATACTGAAGATTCCATTATCATTGATCATGTGTGTGTGTCTGTGTGTGTGAGGCTGTAAAAGGATTAAACATAGCGGCGCCAAGAAGTGTGTGTGTGTGTGTGTTTGTGTGTGTGTGTGTCGGAGCGCACGTCAGTCAGCCTGTGTGACTCCCAATGGAGGTCAATGGTAAGATGATTGTGTGTTTGAAAGGCTGGCAGTGAATGGCAGTGAATGGCAGCGAATGGCAGTGAATGGCAGCGAATGGCAGTGTAGCCGTTGTCCAAAATGGAAGTCAAGTGACTAAGTAGCGACCATGTGCCTTCTAATGGAGGGGTTCTCAGCCACCATCCATTTTTCCACTTTACATTTTTATGCCCGTTTTATTTATTTGGACATTTTTATTGAAGTCACTTTAATTTTTATTTTAATATTATTTACACTTTTATTGATGTCAGTTTCATTTATATTTATTATTTTTACACTAGTTTGTCATTTTATTTGTATGATTTTTTACATTTTCATTGTCATTGTTTGGTATTTATTTTTTTTATTCTATTTGATGTTATTTTAATAAATTTTACACTTATTTGTCATTTTATTTTGATTTTTTTACATTTTTATTGAAGTTGTCTTTTCTTTTATTTATTTTTTTTTATTTATTTTCTTTACTGAAGCCATTTTTATTTGTACACTTTTGTATACGTTTTCCATATTTATATATATTTAGTCATTCCTTTATTCATTTAATTTATATATTATTAATTGAAATTTTTTTTTAATTTGTAAATTTTTATGTCCGTTTTATTCATTTTTTATTTTTGGACATTTTTATTGAAGCCACTTTAATTTTTATTTTATTATTTACACTTTTATTGATGTCAGTTTCATTTATATTTATTATTTTTACACTTATTTGTCATTTTATTTGTATGATTTTTTACATTTTTATTGTCATTTTTTGTATTTATTTTTTGATTATTATTTACACTGTATTTTAATAAATTTTGATTATTTTTACACTTATTTGTCATTTTATGTTGATTATTTTTTACATTTTTATTTATGTCTTTTTATTTTTTTTACTGAAGTCATTTTCATTATTTATTCAATTCATTAATAACTTTTACTTTTTTTAATTTCTACACTTGTTTATAAGTTTTTCATATTTATATATATTTAGTCATTCCTTTATTTATTTAATTCTTATATTATATATTATTAATTGAAATATTTTTTCCTACTTTTATTTAAGTCAAACTAAGCAAATGTATATGTTTTTGTCATTTTTTGCAACATTAATCCACATAATGACACGTCCAGAGTTACGACATCTTCCTCACGTGTGCATTTTTGACATTTTTATGTCATTTTGATTAAACTTGGAGGCGCAAAGGAGGCGAAAGCTAAAAAAGAATATTCATTTAGGGTGCAAGACTTGTTGAAAGGCTCCCATCTGGAGCCACAGTGCCCCCTGTTGGTTCAGAGCGGAACACTCCAGTTGGACACTTGATTAGATACACCTTTACAATGCAAAACAACGACAGCACGTCATTGTGCTTAAACACTCACTGAGTCCAAATGTTTGGGTTTAGTGCCACTGCTAACATCAAATATATCATCAAATATATGCTATATTTACTGTTTGCTCATATTTCTCTATTTCAGGCTCCATTTTGTTGCATTGCGGTGATAATGAAAGTAGTCCCATTCAGTCTGTTTTGTAATAAAATGATTTTTATTTTACTGGTGCCGTTCACTTGGCCGGCTTTAGCGCATCAGGTTATTAAGTTCAATGACCCCCTTGCCTGTATGCACATTTTATTATATAGCGCATGTGTACATCCGCCTTTATTGTCGGCACTCCCTCTTATTTCCCCGGTGATCTTACCGTGCAGCCATAAAAACACATAAATAAATAAAACGTTTTTGGAGTTCGTCCTCGAGCTCCGGTTGGATGCTGGGAAGCTGACTCAGAATCTTCCGGGATCTTGGGATCCGCACTCTTTTGGGTTGCATGAGAAGTTATTATAATTATACAGTACCCTACAAACATGATGAAATTACACTTGGATGAATGAACCAATCAGGAGCTGTCGCCGCACTCACAACAAGCTTGTCAACCCACCGGAAATAGCAAGAGGTCATAATATAGTATACCAGTACAGCAACATAACAGTCTGACTTGTGGTATAATCCTTACTACAACGCTAAATTCATCACACAGCAACTTAACATTCAAAAAGTACACCTGGCAAATACACAAACGTGGCCTAATATGATAATCAATTAAAAAAAAAGGCATTACATCTGAACAACGCATTCAGTGGGATGCTGCAATGACGTCAGCTTCCCTCTGGGCTTTGAGCTATGAGTCCTCTGGCTTTCTCTGGTGGACAGAGGCAGCATTGCAACGCTTCCTATGCTCCTCCAATGAAATGACTTTTTATGGAAAACTCACTGTTTTTTTTATATTGAACTCATATTGGTACATGTTTATATATTTCTGAGGTGTAACATTTGAGGGTTAAGTTACTGCGTGATGAGTTCATGTAATATGTCATTTTATGGCTTATATATACCAGTACGGTTTATACAGTGTATGAATCTGTTTATTTCTCTAAAAGTATATTCCCGGTCGGCCTATACGCATACCACAACACAAATTTTAAGAAGGTAATATTGCCCTCTGGTGGCGGATACCTCTATGTGCATGCTGTGTTGGTGTGTGTGTGAGAGAGAGAAAGGGAAACGCCATCTCATCTAAACTGAGTGTCATTCCGCATATTAAAAAGCATTTATTCTGACTCCGGCCACACGGGGGTGCTGATGTAGGCTTTTCTAATGACTCGCCCTGTTTTTTGGTCTTTCTCAAAATAATATTTCATCTTTTACTGCAAAAGTGAGCAGCATGGTTTTAGTCCTGGTCTAGACTAGAAGACCGGGCCCTACACCGGTTTTTAAATCACTGCCTTGGCTTCCTTTGTGTTTCAGGTCCCTCTCTAACACCGTCACAAGCACTGACCTACATTTTCAACTTCCATTTGAGTATCTTAATTGGCTGCACTGCTTCCGGTACACAGTTGTGCAGGACAAGCCAATCATCCAATCAGTATGCTCTACTTTCCCTCCATTTTTACCTATTTATTCTCTCTAATTTAGGACTTTATTGTCGTAATATTGTGACTTAATTCTTTTAATCTTGCTCATGAATTTGCAACTTTTTTTCTCATAAAATTACAACTTTATTCTTGTAAACGTACCATTTTTTTCCCTGTAAATTTACATCATTTTTCTCATAATCTGACTTTTTGTCTTAAATTTTCTACATAATATAACAAATTTTATTATTTTAATTTGGAATTTTATCTGAGAATTTTAAACATTTTATCTCAGAATTTTCACAATTTCATTTTCTCATAATTCTGACTTTTTAGCTCATCTTTATGAGTTTTACTCCCATAATTTTGATGTTTTATCATAATTGTGACTTTTTACGTTTTTTTTAGCTCATAATTTCAACATTCTAACCTCATAAATTCGACTTTTTATCTCATGATTATGACTTTTTATGTCATTTTATCTTGTAGTTTTGATTCCAATCATAACTATGACTTTCTTGTGTCATAATTTTGACTTTTTATCTCGTAATTATGACTTTTTATGTCAATTTATCTTGTAGTTATCTATGACTTTCTTATGTCATAATTTTGACTTTTGACCCTATAAGTTCACCCTTTTATGTCATACTTTACTTTTTTTTAATCTCATAATTAAGATTTTATCTCATCATTTGTACTTTTCATTTACATAATAATGACTTATCGTTGGGATATTTTCCCAGTGGCGGAAACAGCCTTTCATAGATTTTACAGCTCGCTTTGAAAAGTGTAAGAAATCTTTTTAAGACGTTACTTGGTGAGCTGGTGGCTGACACCTCTATTTCTACCGTGTGTGTGTGTGTGTGTGTGTGTGCGTGTGTGTGTGTCTAAAACCAGCCCGGCTAAGAAGCTTTGTGGAGCTACTTAAGGTCAAAAAGATGCTGGTAAAAGAAGGAGGAATGAAGGATGAGGAGGTGAAAGGATGTTCGGATGGTAGAGTCACTCTCACTTTAAACAGGACGCAAAACAAAACACGGGTGAGTCCAAACTTTGAAAAGAAAATGTCTGTCATGGCTGCTCAGAGCTAGCATCTTGCTTATTTCGACAACAACAACAACAACTCCGGACAATCTGGTGCGTTTCATTGAACGTTTGAACCGAGCAATGTACAAACGTTAACAACTGAATTTAACCCAGGTGTGAACAATCTGGTTCTGATCCGAATCAGCACAGTCGGGTCTTGGTGGAGGTTTTAACAATCAGGACCCGGACTAAGCTAAGAGGCTAAAGCTCACATTTAGAACTGTGTTTTGTCTCCGACTACTCAGTGGTGCCCCCTTCGGGTAGAAAAGTGTCTCTGCGGCTGTTGCGTGTTGAACGTGTGAGCTGATTGTGTAACTGGGCAACCATCATGACACACACCGTGGAGGATGGTAGGCAACACACAGTCCTAGTTTAGCTAGGTGTTGAAGCTAAGACTGTAGTGTTACAAAGACACACAATGGTTGTCATAAGCTGTTTATGTGTGTGTGTGAAGGCGTGAGCGAGGCGCTAGCCAGTGTGGCGGAAGACGTTAGCGACGCCGTCAGCAGGAACGTCAGTGGCGCTGACCTTCTTCATGAACTCCTGAGCGCTCCTTGGCTACACGCCCTGCTGCAGGTACCATCTCCAACCAGTAGGGGGAGACACACTTTATGGCACCACTCAATTGGTATTACTAGTATGACGTCACTTTATCTTTGCTACTTCCAGACTTATGAGCGCCTGTTGGAGTTCCGGAAACTCTCGCCACACCCCTTTCTGCCTCACGCCTCTGGACTCGCGTACGAGGTTAACGTCTACTCGTTGTTTTGTTTCGTTTTTGTTCATTGTGGACTTTCTTTCAAATTGTACCGAAACAGATTGGGACATCTGTGAAAAGTAGCATTGGCGGCATCTGGTGGAAGAAAGAAGTAACAGCAATCTATGTAAAACACTGGCCGCCATTACAAATACATAAAGTGTATAAAGTGTACATAAAATGCTCTCATTACAAGACAACGTTGTTCAATTGCTTGGTGGTTGTTTTATTTTACACAAAATAACCAAAATAACCAGTCCTCTTTGGGCTTATTTAACTATCTCTGTAGAAAATAAATGGTGTTGCTACTTCATAATGATTTTAACAATGCAATTGAATAATGAGCTCGCTTTGTGCTGCAACAGTGCCACCTGCTGTTTGTTTTAGCGTACTGCAGTTTCCACCATTCCAATGTTACAGCATAACCTTTCTGTAGGTCCAGGGTGTTCTGCATATGCTCCATTCTACGTCTGCTGAGGCCTCAGAACTTCATGGTCTCCTCTGCTGTCCACACATGAAGGTCCGTCCCCTCGGTGGTCCTCCTGGCGGGTCCTAACATCTCCCCTCCTGACGACAGTCTCGGCTCTCCTTTCCAGGCCCTCCTGTCTTGTCATGACGCCGTCGCTCAGGCCGACTTTGAGCCCAGCCTCCCTCCTCTGCCTGAAGGTCTGCCTGAGGATGAGGAGGCCATGAGGATCGTTTGTCTGGTGAAGAACAAGCAACCTCTGGTCGGTGCTGTTTTTCACTTTTAGGACTTGTTGATGTTTGCCGCCATGCTAATGTGTGTGTGTGTCAGGGTGCCACCATCAGGAAGGATGAGGGGACAGGAGAGATCTTCATCGCCAGGGTTATTCGTGGAGGACTGGCGGACCGCAGTGGTGTGTGTGTGGAACACATCTCCACACACACGGCTGAGATGTAAATATGTCGTGTGTGTGTGTGTCAGGGCTCCTCCATCCCGGAGATCTTCTGCTTGAAGTCAACGGGAAACCTCTGAGTGGGTTGCAACCAGAAGAAGTCATCCACATACTGGTAGGTGCCTTCTAGTGGTTCTCGTGTTCCTCATGGTTCTCATGGGCCTCCACGTCCTCACGCATGTTCCTTTATTCCCCTCATGTGTCTGATGACGTTCATCTTCTTCATGTTTCCTCATGTTCCTCATACTTGTGTCCCCACGCTCGTGTTCCTCATACTTCTGTCCCCATGCTCCTCATGTTCCTCATGCTTCTGTCCCCATGCTCCTCATGTTCCTCATACTTGTGTCCCCATGCCCCTCATGTTCCTCATACTTCTGTCCCCATGCTCCTCATGTTCCTCATACTTGTGTCCCCATGCTCCTCGTGTTCCTCCTGCTGCAGATGAAGTCTCAGGGCACCGTCCTATGCAAGGTGGTTCCAAACGCGTCCCAGCTGAGCAGCGGCACCAGGCCTGTGAGCAGCCTTCACCAGACGTGCCGAGAAACATCTCGCTTCTGCTGCCTGTTGCCGACTCTCTTCCTCTTCCTGTGTGAGGTCTTCATGAGGGCCATGGTGGACTACTGCCCCCTGCAGGACTCCTCCATTCCCTGCCCCGACGCAGGGGTGGCCTTCAGTAAGGGGGACCTGCTGGAGGTGGTGGACCAGTCAGATGGGCGGTGGTGGCAGGCCAGGAGGCTGCCGAGCTCCGCCTCATGCGCCGGTTTGATTCCCTCCGCCGCCATGTTGAAGAGGTAATTGAATGGACTCTTATTGTGGAATGGACTCTTACTGTGGAATGGACTCTTATTTTGGAATGGACTCTAACTGTGGAATAGAGTCTTATTGTGGAATGGACTCTTATTGTGGAATGGACTCTTACTGTGGAATGGACTCTTATTTTGGAATGGACTCTTACTGTGGAATGGACTCTTATTTTGGAATGGACTCTAACTGTGGAATAGAGTCTTATTGTGGAATGGACTCTTATTGTGGAATGGACTCTTACTGTGGAATGGAGTTTTATTTTGGAATGGACTCTTACTGTGGAATGGACTCTTATTTTGGAATGGACTCTTACTGTGGAATGGACTCTTATTTTGGAATGGACTCTTACTGTGGAATGGACTTTTATTTTGGAATGGACTCTTACTGTGGAATGGACTCTTACTGTGGAATGGACTCTAACTGTGGAATAGAGTCTTATTGTGGAATGGACTCTTATTGTGGAATGGACTCTTACTGTGGAATGGAGTTTTATTTTGGAATGGACTCTTACTGTGGAATGGACTCTTATTTTGGAATGGACTCTTACTGTGGAATGGACTCTTATTTTGGAATGGACTCTTACTGTGGAATGGACTTTTATTTTGGAATGGACTCTTACTGTGGAATGGACTCTTACTGTGGAATGGACTCTTACTGTGGAATGGACTCTTATTGTGGAATGGACTCTTACTGTGGAATGGACTCTTATGGAGTCTTATTGTGGAATGGACTCTTACTGTGGAATGGACTCCTATTGTGGAATGGACTCTTATTGTGGAATGGACTCTTATTGTGGAATGGACTATTACTGTGGAATGGACTCTTATTGTGGAAATGGACTCTTATTGTGGAATGGACTCTTATTGTGGAATGGACTCTTATTGTGGAATTGACTCTTATTGTGGAGTGGACTCTTATTTTGGAATGGACTCTTACTGTGGAATGGACTCTTATTGTGGAAATTGACTCTTATTGTGCAATGGACTCTTATTGTGGAATGGACTCTTATTGTGGAATGGACTCTTACTGTGGAATGGACTCTTATTGTGAAATGGACTCTTATTGTGGAATGGACTCTTATTGTGGAATCGACTCTTACTGTGGAATCGACTCTTATTGTGGAATCGACTCTTACTGTGGAATCGACTCTTACTGTGGAATGGACTCTTATTGTGGAATCGACTCTTACTGTGGAATCGACTCTTACTGTGGAATGGACTCTTATTGTGGAATGGACTCTTATTGTGGAATGGACTCTAACTGTGGAATTGACTCTTATTGTGAAATGGACTCTTATTGTGAAATGTATGTGCTATTGTCTCCATGGTGTCAGCAGCAAACAGAAGGAACAGTGGATGAGTGGATCCCTCCGAGCCCATACGTGTTCCAGACAAGGTGTGGCCCCCGTTATTACCCCCCCCCCCCCCCCAATATATTCCCACTAAGTACTCCACTTCATGAACTTCCTTTTCCTGGTTCTCATGCCGTGCGTGATGATGATGATGATGAAGAAGTCGTGACAGCTGATAACGGTGAGTACTATTTCCTGTTGGAAGAAGTATTGTATCTCACGGTTCGATGCCACAGCGCCGCCTGTTGCCAACCTGTAAAGCATCTTTTATGGGATCCATAAGATTGTCTTGTCTTTCAGAGGATGAAGTCCAGGACAAATACGCCGCAGGTGACACCAACACATTCAGTACTTTCACACAAGACTGGAACCCGTTTAAGTCGGACCCGCTTCACTCGCCAAACCCGAGTCCTCCGTATTCTTGTTTTTGGAATGTGGGAGGAAACCGGAGTACCCGGAGAAAACCCACGCATGCACGGGGAGAACATGCAAACTCCACACAGAGATGGCCGAGGGTGGGATTGAACTCGGGTTTCCTAGCTGTGAGGCCTGCGCGCTAACCACTCGACCACCGTGCAGCCCGTATAATTTATTATAGTTGCAAAAAATGTTTTTTGTATAAAAAACTGTAGGGGGGCACAGCAGCGTGGATGCCAGTCGACATGAACGGGTTCCACTACATTGGTAGAACTTGGATAGAACTTGGACCTGTACTGAAAAACAATGTTTATGTTTGTTGTGCGTACGTCAGATCAGGAAGAAACACATTTTGGTAGGTAAGTCTTGTTTGTTGACACACCTGAACAACCCGACTATAGAACACAATAAGAACATTATGATAGCGTTATGATGCTAATGTTGGTGCTCCAATTAGCTTTCATGTACAAAGATGGTGTCATTATGTCGTTATGACAAAGACGGTGGTCTAACGTCATCTAGTGTGTTGTCAAATTTCCCTCCACCAGATGAGGCGGAATTGGATATTCCGGAAGGGATTTACCTGGGTAAGACTCTTCCCTTCTCCTTTTCCCGGACGTTTTTGCCACGCTGGTTTATTAGCTCCAGAACCGACTATCATAAGTGATTAAATTTTAAATTTTAAATTTTAAATTTTAAATTTTAAATTTTAAATTTTAAATTTTAAATTTTAAATTTTAAATTTTAAATTTTAAATTTTAAATTTTAAATTTTTTTTAATTTTTAATTTTTAATTTTTAATTTTTAATTTTTAATTTTTAATTTTTAATTTTTTATTTTTTATTTTTTATTTTTTATTTTTTATTTTTTATTTTTTATTTTATTTTTTTATTTTTTATTTTTTATTTTTTATTTTTTATTTTTTATTTTTTATTTTTTATTTTTTATTTTTTTTTTTTATTTTTTATTTTTTATTTTTTATTTTTTATTTTTTATTTTTTATTTTTTATTTTTTATTTTTTATTTTTTATTTTTTATTTATTTTTTATTTTTTTTTTTTTATTTTTTTTTTTTTTATTTTTAATTTTTAATTTTTAATTTTTAATTTTTAATTTTTAATTTTTAATTTTTAATTTTTAATTTTTAATTTTTAATTTTTAATTTTTAATTTTTAATTTTTAATTTTAAATTTTAAATTTTAAATTTTAAATTTTAAATTTTAAATTTTAAATTTTAAATTTTAAATTTTAAATTTTAAATTTTTTATTTTTTATTTTTTATTTTTTATTTTTTATTTTTTATTTTTTATTTTTTATTTTTTATTTTTTATTTTTTATTTTTTATTTTTTATTTTTTATTTTTTATTTTTTATTTTAATTTTTTTTTGTTTTATTTATTTATTTAAACATATATTTTTTATATTTATTATATATATATTTTTTTGTTAGAGCATAGAAAACCTGCTAAATATGTTTTTTAACATCATTAGAGCCCTCCGGACATGAAATAACAGCCCTATAGTCACCTTTATACTCACATTTAAGATATAATTTATTTCTTTACCTTTTCTGTGCATATCAGCACGAGAAAATGAGTTAATACGAGCAAGCTAACAACGGATGTCACGCTAAAGCCCCCACTCAACTTGTCAATCATTCCACTCGACTTGTCAATCATTCCACTCGACTTGTCAATCATTCCACACTTTCTGTTGCTCAGCTGGTTTCCGACGTAGCTTTTGTCTTTGGAGGAAGACGCACTCCAAGAAGAGACGTCAGTCCTGCGCTTCCTGCTCCATCAACATCGTGGCTTTGGCCACGCCCTACGAGGAAGTGGTGTTATACCGGCGCCCCCCGCAGGAGAACCAACGTCTTGTCGTCCTCGTGGGTGAGGAAATGTTCCCCCGAGATTCCTCAAGGTTCACATGACTGATGGTTGCACGGACAAAGGTCAAAGGTCAAAGGTTTCTAACCCACAGGTGCGTCAGGAGTGGGCGTCACCGAACTGAGGCGGAGACTCGTCAAATTAAACCCCTCCACCTTCCAGGGGCCGCTACCCCGTACGTGAACCCCCCCCCCGTCTAGGATGACTGACGATGATGTGATTGATTCACTGAGCGTGTGCTTTGATTGGCCGCCAGACACCAGCCGTCCAATCAGAGCGTGGGAGCAGACAGGAAGGGAGTACCACTTCGTCACCAAGGAACTCTTTGACCACATGGCGTGCAACCACAGGTCGCCGTCCTTCACGCCGTCTTTCACGCCGTCTTTCACGCCGTCTTTCACGCCGTTTACGCTCCATGGCATGTCACTCAACGTGTGTGTTTGTGTGTGTGTGTTTGTGTGTGTGTGCAGGTTTGTGGAGTACGGCGAATATAAGGGTCACATGTACGGGACCAGCGTGGACGCCATTGATGATGTCATCAAACGAGGACGTGTGTGCATCATTGATGTTGAACCGCATGTGAGTGTTTTTATGCTGGATCAGACTCGATGATGTTAAGCTCCTGACTGGAATCGTCTTGGTCTTGGTCTTGGTCTTGGTCTTGGTCTTGGTCTTGGTCTTGGTCTTGGTCTTGGTCTTGGGCACAGCCTGTCCTTGTTTTGGTCTGGACTTGGCCTGGACCAGGCCTAGTCTTGATCTCGACATGGACTTGACACTCTAATTATGACCTTGGCCATGATCTTCAGGATCATTTCCAAGTCCAAGTCCAAGTCTGGACTTGTCCCTTGTCATGGTCTTGCTCTTGGGTTCAACTTGGTCTAGACCTGTCCTGGTCTTGCTCTTGGATTCAACTTGGTCTAGACCTGTCCTGGTCTTGAGCTTGACTTAGGCATAGTCTTCATTTCCAAGTCCAAGTCCAAGTCTCGACTTGTCCTGGTCTTGCTGTCGGGTTTGACTTGGTCTAGACCTGTCCTGGCCTTGCTCTTGGGTTGGACTTGGTCTAGACCTGTCCTGGCCTTGCTCTTGGGTTGGACTTGGTCTAGAACTGTCCTGGTCTTGCTCTTGGGTTTGACTTGGTCTAGACCTGTCCTGGTCTTGCTCTTGGGTTGGACTTGGTCTAGACCTGTCCTGGTCTTGCTCTTGGGTTTAACTTGGTCTGGACCTGTTCTTGCCTTGAGCTTGACTTGGCATAGTCTTCACTTAGTACCTTGGTCTTGAGCTTCACTTGGCCTTGGTGTAGATTTGATTTTGGTCTTTGACTCAGCCCTGGTCTGGTTTCTGGTGTTCTCTAGAACATTCCGCCTCTGAGGAGCAGGAAGCTGAAGCCCTACGTGATCTTCGTGAAGCCGCCCAGCATGGACAGGCTGAGACAAACGAGGAGGAACGCTCGCATCATCTCCAGCTTCAAGACCAGCAGATTTTTCACTGTAAGACGTTCTTATCTTGGCTTTTCTGGACTGGCTGCCATGAGATGGTGTGTGTGTGCGTGTGTGTGTGCGTGTGTGTGTGTGTGTGTGTGTGTGTGTGTGCGCACCACAGAAGGAGGACTTTGTGGAGATGGAGGAGGTCTCCAGGCTGATGGAGGCCAAGTACAAACATTTATTCGACCACACGCTGGTCAACGACGAGCTGATGGACACGTGTCTGAAGCTGTGCTCCGTCATCCAGCAGGCCCAGGAGGAACCTCAGTGGATCCCCGTCAGCTGGACCCGAAGACCCGAAGACTAGCAGGCAAAACCATCACTTCCAGTACAATATCCTAAACCGTGACATGCAACCACTAAAAGTTGAGGAGTATCTTGTCCCCACCCCCGCCCCCCATGGGGCCCCCCATGGCCCCATGGGAGGCGGGGGGCGGCATATGTGGGCAAATTAATTAAAGATCAGCACTAATGAGCTTTTCTGTCTTCTTCTTCTCTTCACTGCCTCGCTCTCCCTCTTTGGTAAGCCGCCACTTAGCCTCCTTCAGCGCTAACAGGATTAGCCTTTGCATGGCCGCGGTTAGCCCCGTGTTGCTAACACAACTTCAAAACAACGAAAGAAGAACCTACACACATGGAACAAAAAACTCTTTTGTGACATTGTTCTATGCAGAAGGGCTAAAAGCTGACCGTGCTAAAGTGCAATTCACCAACTTCCCCACCAGGTGAAGGAAGTGCCACCGTCTTCATTACTGCAACCTCCATGTTCGGAGCAAACAAGATGGAAACATCTTCACTCCTGATCATCTTTGGGCTTTCCTTGCATTTCCTCGCATATTTCTCTGCAATTCTTTGGAGTTGGAAATTATATTTTACAGCCTGTAGATACTGCCATCCCTCGCCACTTCATATCTATTCATAGATTTGGCTCTTGCTTGGTTGAACGCCGCATAATAGTGAAAAAAATGAATATTCAAGCTAATTGTATGCATTTTTTACACAAGGCGAGTGGTTAGTGCACAGACCTCGCAGCTAGGAGACTTGAGTTCGATTCCACCTTTGGCCATCATGTTCTCATGCGTGGGTTTTCTCCAGGTACTCCGGTTTCCTCCCACATTCCAAAAATATGCTAGGTTAGTTAGCGACTCCAAATTGTCCATAGGTATGAATGTGAGTGTGAATGGTTGTTTGTCTATATGTGCCCTGTGATTGGCTGGCCACCAGTCCAGAGTGTACCCCGCCTCTTGCCAGCTGGGGTAGGTTCAAGTGGTAAAAAAAGTGGTAGAAAATGAATGAATGAACGCATACAATTACATTCAATTACATTCAATTACATTCCCCATCAAAAACTCAACAACTCAGAACCCCTGATGTTACTTCCTGTCAGCACAGGAACTCATTTATAGCAACACACACACAAATATGAGTCTTATTAATGTCTTATACGTCTTATTTTTTATATTATCTACTATATTGGGTGTGTAAAAGTTACTGTAGGGGTGTTATGTCATGTCAAGAAGGCTCTAATAATGTTAAAAACCATTTTAGAACTTCTACTCTTCAAAGGTGAAGGCGCCAAAAGTGATTTGAAAGCCAAGCAAAGGTCGGCGAAGAAGACACAGCAGCTTCCTGCGGCCAGGCTGAAGGATTACATTAGCATCCGTGGCTACTTAGCCGCAGCTCGTGACATCATCACAAATCCACTTGTCTGCACACGAGCCCGCCTGGCGTCCTCCTCCACTGTCCCCCTGACCTCGTTGCAGACTTCAGACCAGACCTGTCGGAGGAAGAAGGCTGGGTTTTTCTTTGAACGTAGAGCTCAGACGAGCAGAGGACCGTCGCTTGTTTCTACTCGGAGGTCGCACTGGTGAGTACGGCTTTGCAGCCAACCTTCCATGCTGGATTCTCCCCCTTGCTTCAATTGCGTAGATTCCCACGACTATGCTGCGTTGCAAGATCCCCTGGAGAAGATTTGATCTTACAAAATGACTTTTTCCAACTATTTCAACCTTCTTGCAAATGTCCTTCTCATAATTCGTAATAATATTATTCCCATCAAATTTGGACTCTTTTAAAGCAACTTAGTATAACCTCATTTTCCAAAAATTCCAGCACTACCGTAAAACGGGGTTGTAAGGGACAGAGGGGTAATAAGGAAGCTGCTTTGTCTTGTTTTTTTTCATATTCTGGAACAAATCGTTAAAAAAAAATCCTGAAAATTGTCCCTTATTACCCCATTTTGAGGTATAATGAATACCTCAAAATGGGGTAATAAGGGACTTTGTTCTTTGTTTTTCAGAATATTCCAACTTAAAAGAAACTATTCTTTAATATTTCAACTTTAAGATACTAAAATTATTAAATTATTATTACTAAAGTGCAATAAACCATGCAATAAACTATGCAATAACCCGTGCAGTAGGCCATGCAATAACCCGTACAATAAACCATGCAATAACCTGTGCAATAACCCATGCAATAAACCATGCAATAAACAGTGCAATAAACCCTGCAATAACCCATGCAATAAATCATGCAATAACCCGTGCAATAAACCATCCAATAACCCATGCAATAGACCGTGCAATAAACCATGCAATAAACCATGCAATGACCACGTGCAATAAACCATGCAATGACCCGTGCAATAAACCATGCAATAAACCATGCAATGACCCCGTGCAATAAACCATGCAATAACCTGTGCAGTAGGCCATGCAATAACCCGTACAATAAACCATGCAATAACCTGTGCACTAAACCATGCAATAACCCATGCAATAAACCATGCAATAAACCATGCAATAGACCATGCAATAACCTGTGCAATAAATCATGCAATAACCCGTGCAATAACCCATGCAATAAACCATGCAATAACCCGTGCAATAAATCATGCAATAAACCATGCAATAACCCATGCAATAAACCATGCAATAACCCGTGCAATAAATCATGCAATAAACCATGCAATAACCCATGCAATAAACCATGCAATAACCCGTGCAATAAATCATGCAATAAACCATGCAATAAACCATGCAATAACCCGTGCAATAAACCATGCAATAGACCATGCAATAACCTGTGCAATAAATCATGCAATAACCCGTGCAATAAACCATGCAATAGACCATGCAATAGACCATGCAATAACCTGTGCAATAAATCATGCAATAACCCGTGCAATAACCCATGCAATAAACCATGCAATAAACCATGCAATAGACCATGCAATAACCTGTGCAATAAATCATGCAATAACCCGTGCAATAACCGTCCAATACAGTAAACCCGTGACTTGGTCAACATGTATGTAGTGTATCAAACTTCTGATTTGACTTCTGATCTGCTCTTGTACTTTTGTTGCTGTGAACCTGAACTGTCCTCTTATCTTATTATCTTATCTTGAGTTAGCAGTCAACAGCTAACTCTCTCACGCTGACAGTGCCTGACGGGCAGGTGTACCTAATGAAGCGACTGGTGGGTGTTAACTTGTGGGCTTTCCTCCACGGGCTGTGACCCAATGATGGAGTCAAAGCCCAGCAGAAAAGCAGCAGCTGCTCTTCAAGCTAATCCAATCTTCTCCGACGTGACCGACCTCAATAAGCGCGAGCTGCGCACCTTCTGACGACTGTTTGGGTGCGCCGCAGAGACGCCGCCATGCCAACCGCCAAGGGCAAGAAGAAGAGGCCCAAGAAGGAGGTCAACGGCGGGGGGGAGAGTGTAGAAGGTGAGAGGAGCTAGGAGGGGCGGGACTTCCTCTTTGCCTTTACGATGTCACGCCCTGTCAACAGCGACACGTCGGCGTCGTGTTTCTGTCCCTGCAGTGGCCGTGGACGTGGACGTGGAGACGCAGGACGTGGCCCGCAAGAGCAGCGACGCGTTGACCCCTGACCTCCTGGATGCGGCACCACAGAAGAAGAAGAAAAAGAAGAAGGCCTCCACGATTGGTCAGCTTTTTCTCTGTCAAACTGTTAGTTGTCATATGAAAACAAGTATTGGGACGCCTCCATGAAGCAACAAGTGGACTTTTGTCCCAATACTTTTGTCCTTGTAGCGTCAGTTCCAAAGGTCTTCACTTCTTGGTCCTCTTGTCCTTAGATCAGGAAGGCGAGCATGCGGACACGCCCAACGGCAACACGACGGATGCCGTGGCGGACGAGGAGGAAGCGAGCGTCCCCGTGACCAGGAGGACCAAAAGGAAGAGGTGGTGACCACGTGTTCCTTGCTTTGTTTGGGACCGCCTAGTAGACGCCGCTATGCTGTCGTGCAGGAAGGTGAAGTCCACGGAGCATCACGGCAACGACCTCGGGGCGGAGGATGATGACATTGTCACGGACGCCCCCACGCCCATCCCCCAGCATTCCCTCTTCTCCGCCCCCCACGGACACAGCCAGCCTGTCGGCAGGGGCTTCGTGGAGAGGAACAGTAAGTTGAAACCCAAAATCATGGATCATTTTAGGGGGGCTGCTTTTGCCATATTTTATGAAATTTGTCAGAGATTTTTTTTGTAAACATAAAAAATCTATGAAAAAAAATCTATGAAAAAAAATCTATAAAAGTTATCAAATTATTTAAGAGGGCTTTTGAACATTTTAGGGGCCTGCTTTTGCCCTACGATATGAAATTTGTCAGAGATTTTTTTTGTAAAAATAAAAAATTAATGAAAAAAAATCTATGAAAAAAAATCTATGAAAATTAGCAAATTATTTAGTAGGGCTTTCGAACATTTTAGGGGGCCTGCTTTTGCCCTATGATATGAAATTTGTCAGATTTTTTTGTCAAAATAAAAAATCAATGAAAAAAAATCTTTAAAAAAATTATAAAAATTATAAAATTATTTAGGAGGGTTTTCGAACATTTTAGAGGGCCTGCTTTTGCCCTACTATATGAAATTTGTCCGAAATTTTTTTTGTAAAAAAAAAATCAATTTAAAAAAATCTATAAAAAACCAAATCTATAAAAATCATCAAATTATTTAGGAGGGCTTATGAACATTTTAGGGGGGCTGCTTTTGCCATATTATATGAAATTTGTCAGAGATTTTTTTTGTAAAATTTCTTTTTTGTAAAAATAAAAAAAATCAATTAAAAAATCTATAAAAAATAGAAAAATCTATAAAAGTTATCAAATTATTTAGGAGGGCTTTCGGACATTTTAGGGGGCCTGCTTTTGCCCTACTATATGAAATTTGTCAGAGATTTTTTTTGCAAAAAATAATCTACAAAAATTATCTAACTAATTAGGAGGGCTTACGAACATTTTAGGGGGTAGATTTCATATAGTAGAGCAAAAGCCCTACTATATAAAATTTGTCAGAGATTTCAATGAAAAAAAATCTATTAAAAAAATCTATAAAAATTATAAATTTTTTTAGGAGGGCTTACGAAGATTTTAGGGGGCCTGCTTTTGCCCTATTTGAAATAAAAAAAATTGTGTGTGTGTTTCCAGGGCGTTTCCAGGCAGAGCGAGTAGAACAGTTTCGACATCCTGACCACACAGACGACTACCTGGAGCCCAGACAGGTGTGGACCACCAGAGACGTCGCCATGAAGGTCCACAGCAGCTTCAGGTGTTGACCATAAGTTATGATCACGAACCATCACTCACCTGGGATCGAGCTGAAGATGCGTTGCCTCCCGTCAGGGTGCTGGGTCTCTTCTCCCACGGCTTCCTGGCTGGCTACGCGGTGTGGAACATCACGGTGGTGTACGTGCTGGCGGGCGAGCACATGTCCACGCTGGCCAACCTGCTGCAGCAGTACCACTCGCTGGCCTACACCTCGCAGTCTCTGCTCTACCTGCTCCTCGCCATCAGCACCGTGTCCGCTTTTGACAGGTGCGCTTCCTGTTTGCCGCGTCCGCTTACATAAAGATGATGTAATGTTTACATGTCGTGTATGGTAGGGCGGCAGGGCGCCGTCTGCTTCACCTTATGGCGCTCATCTTGTGGCTTCTGACCTCCACTTGGTGGGGAAATATGCAAATTCACTTTTGGTTTCTCGTGCAGAGTCAACCTGGCCAAGGCCTCCATGGCTCTGAGGGGCTTCATCACGTTGGATCCCGCAGCTCTGGCCTCCTTCTGTAAGTGAACGCACCACGGCACCAGCGGCACCAGCAATGTGGGTGTCTCTCTAGCAGGGGCGTCACTTGGTTCTGAGGACGGGGGGGGCTTAGCCCCCTGGAGATGCACAGGATGTGAATGAATGTAGTAGACATTCCAAAAAATCCCCAAAACCAAATAAGGAAGAAGAAGCGGGATATAACTTTCCCACTTTTGTACAGATTTAGTAGAGATACTCAATAGTTTTAGGCCACCGTTAAATGTACACAAGTACACAATCTACACTGAAAATTATTAGTCTATTATTACTACTATCATCATTATTCTTCTTATGATTATTACTAGTATTAGCCTGCTTATTAGCTTGCTTATTAGCCTGATTTTGCCCTATTATATGAAATTTGTCAGAGATTTTTTTTGTAAAAAAAAAAAGTAAATAAAAAAATTTAAAAAATCAGTTTTAAAAAATCAGTAAAAAAATATCAGATTATTTAGGAGGGCTTACAAACATTTTAGGGGGTCTGCTTTTGCCATATTATATGAAATTTTTGAGAGATTTTTTTGTAAAAAAAAATCAATAAAAAATAAAAAATCAATAAAAAAATATCAAAATATTTAGGAGGTCTTATGAACATTTTAGGGGGGCCTGCTTTTGCCATATTATATGAAATTTGTCAGATTTTTTTGTAAAAAAAATAAAATCAATAAAAAATTTAAAATAAATAAAAATAAAAAATCTATAAAAATATATCAAATTATTTAGGAGGGCTTGCTAACATTTTAGGGGGCCTGCTTTTGTCATATTATAGATTTTTTTGGAAAAAAATCAATAAAACTGATTTTTTTGTGTAAAAAAAATCTATAAAATCTATAAATATATCTATAAATATATAATTGTTAAAAATTCTATAAAAAATATCAAGGCATATTTTAGGGGGGCTGAAGCTTTTCCTTTTTTTTGCACTTTTTTTGTTGCTCAGTGTAGGGAAACTGTGTTTCAACCCTATGAATTCTACAGTAAAAGTACTGTAGTCATCCTGCTATGTATCCTACATAGTATTTGACATACTGCAGTAGTTCTATATAGTTTCACTTGTTAATAATTGCAACTTATTCTTGAGCAACACTTTTGTCTGCTTGTGTATTGGAATGTACGGAAACAAAGCCGTGGGGTGTCTATGGGGATACATCGTGGTCGTCTACAAACTGCACATTTCTCTTTCAGTTCCCGTATGTGGTTTTTGAGCACAAAGATGATCTTGTGTGTGTTGTCAGTGTATTTCATCGCACTGATCCTGTCCCTCAGTCAACAAATGACCAGCGATCGAATCAACCTGTATCCCTCGGCCAATGAGACGCTGTGGTGAGGACGTTTTATTCTGAAATGCTTTCTATCTCCAAACGCTCGATTTGAGTCGCATCTCATCTCTTGTAGGCCTCCTGGTTCCGAGGAGCAGATCTTGAGGCCGTGGATCGTGGTCAACCTGGTGGTGGCACTCTTGGTGGGCGTGGCCTGGGCTGTCATCTCCACGAGGCCAGACATCGACTACACGGAAGGTACGGTACAACAGGATAAACACTATTTGATGTAATGACACGCTAAGACGAAGGGGGCGCTGTTTCTCCTTGCAGAGTTCCTGATGTCCATGGAGGTCGAAGGTTATCCCCGAGGAGAGGACAACTTGGACATCTCTGCCTGAAACCTTATCCAAGTCCCATGAACCGTATTTATTGATCTTCTTTGTATATCTTTTGCACGCTTTTTCATTTTTATCCTGTGTTTTTTTTTCTTATTGTTGTAAAAATAGAAATAAACCTAGCATCTTGTCCACCAAATTATTGTTTTCATGCTGTTTCTGATTTTTTGGTTCTTGGGCACAGAATATTTGGCTTTATGAATTGAATATCATCTGAATGCTTCAGTCACAGCAGAAATATACATCAATATTTTATATGGACCCAATGTAAATATAATGTGTGATAAAATAAAAACTATATAAATACCTTCTAAATTAAACAGGCGGAGTAAATGGGAGTAAATAAACGTCTTATCATATGAATTTTGAAAAAGATGAATGAACGTTCACAAAGGGAGTTGCAGTGCGGTGCGTTTAAAGTCATCACGTAATACTTGTTACCCATATTCTGTTTTGTAAGTGATTTCTAAAATGGTAAAGTAAGTAGTATCTGGATATGTTGCTCTCAGTATTTTAAAATGTAATTATATTTTATTATTGCGTCTTTTTGTGTTTAAAAGTTCCGCTTGCCTATCGACTGAACGGTTTCCCAGTGTCCCTGAAGGCACCACAGCGGAGAAGCTGGTGCGGGGTTGGCTGGAGAAGCTAGCTCGAGAGGCAAACATGTAAAGATGGCGGAGTTACAAATGCTGCTGGAAGAGGACATTCCCGCGGGAAGGAGAGCTCTCTTGGACAGCTTTCCCAACCTGGAGCGAGTGGCCGAGTACTGCGAGAACAACTATGTCCAGGTACGAGGTCTTTGGGAGATTCACGCCGGCAAGCGGAGCTCCGTATCGGGCTTTGCGTTAGTATGGAGTGGGCGGACCGCCGGGGATGAGTGGACTGTGCTCCGTTATGTTACTCTCATTTTATTTTCACCGGCAGCTCATCGTAGAAACGCGATTATATTCTGATTTTTAATCACACTCATTCATTTAAAGTCATACGTTTTTGCCAAAAAAAGCCCCGACTGGTGTCGACTGTTTTTGTACGGTTTGGGAATTTAGCATAAAGTTATTTTACTTTTCAAAGCGCCCCCCTCCCTCAATGAACGCTTCAAATGTGTCTCGCAAGCACGCCGAATGAAACATCTCGTTCTCCTAATGCGAAAAATGCCTTTAACCTCCTCCTTTACTCGAAGTAGCTGTAAACACCGGGTGGGTATTCTTAAACGACGTTTTTTTACATGGGACTCTGGAATAATGGCCGCTAGAATCGCTTCACGAATTGCTAAATACTGCCAGTGATCATTCAGAGTCAATATACTGTACATCTTCAAACATTATTAGCTATAACCACATTATTTTGATTCTAAAAAGTTGCATTTATAAAGCTAATGATGCTAGTATTGATTTCATAATATGTAATGTGCTTATATCTAATATTTTGGGTACTAATTTGCTGTCTGAAAGATGAGTTTGTGCAAAACGGTTCTGACAGTTTCCTAGCACGAATGACAAGATGATGGCTCATTGGCTGATTGGTTTGCAGGCCCCGCCCACCAGCCACTAAGAGATGGTCAGCTCCAGCGTCATGTCTTCCCAGAGGAGTTGAAGCAGGCCGTTTTCTGGAGGTGTCCTCGATAACGTGTGTGTCGTGTTCAATCGTCCGGCGATCCGCGTGTGTACTTGCTAACATCTCCTGGGGTGAAACATTCCAATTCAAACCTGATTTGGTTGCAACAAGTCCCGCCTCCGTCCTTGTGCGTCCGTCACAGCTGCTACCGTTTAGCTGTACGGTAGTCTTCGTGTAACGTGAGATCCTAGTCTCATTGGAAACACATGGTGGCGCTGCAGGCGGGGGCTGACTCTTGGTTGTTCAGTCGGAGGAACCTGGTCTGGTCCAGAAGAGATCTACTGTATGATCTCGTGGTGTGTAGACAGAGTAGTGTGCGTGTGTTGATGTGTGTTTGTGTCCTCTGGCCGGGCGAGGCAGCCATCAAAGTAGGTCAGGGCGAACTGGACGTCAGATATCTCGTGGCGAAGACAGTGAAGATGTTGTTGGTGGTACCACACGGAGTTGGATGCGGAGATGGGCTAGCTTGTGCAGAATAATCAATAACGCCACTTTAAAGGACCGGATAGGGATGGGGGTAGGTGCAGGGTTTTGGTTCAGGGGGTTCCCAATGTAACCAAATGTAGGTCAAAACCATCAGGCAAACTTTTATTCATTATTATTTACATATTTCCGTTTTTACTGACTCACGGCGTGAACTCGTGTGTGTGTGTGTGTGTGTGTGCACGTGCACACACACATTGGTGTCTGTGTGTTTCTTGTCAGCCTCAGGCATGAATGAGTTTGCACTGACCTACATCATGGTAGTACACACACACACACACACACACACACATACACACGCCATCGTCATTTGCGTGTAACCCCTAAGCTTACAAATGTGCTCACACAGATGGTCACACACGTGTTGACACATGCGGTCATGCAGACGCATGCATCCCACACACACACGCACACACACATACACACACTGTAATGTGATGTACAGTAGTGTCTTACTCAACGTGAGCCAAGATGTATGTACTACTGTACTACTGTACTACTGTATATATATATATGCACACATGCTTAAAATAGAACTAAATATTCACATTTCCTCTTAATTTTTGACCGTATTACTGATACATAATCAATGAATAAATGACATCTAGCCACCCTGTTTCTACCCTAGCTTCTGGAAGGCATCATTGGTGACGTCATATTCCAGCGGTGCGCTAACCTTTTGACCCACGGGCCGCAACATAACACAAAACTATTATTTCCGAATAGCCGCAAGGCATGCTGGGTAGTCCAGCTGCAACAACAACAAAATGAGCTATGGACAATACAGTATGTTAACTCCTTGTTTACTTCTCTGACGACCTAATCAGCATAGTTTGATATCCAGCAAAATGCAACAAATGTTGCAACAAAAATGTTGCAAACCAAAAAAATCTATAAAAAAAAATTAAAAAAATTATTTAGGAGGGCGTACAAACATTTTAGGGGGCCTACTCTTGCCATATAATATGAAATTTGTCAGATTTTTTTGTAAAAAAAAAAAAATCAATTTGATATCCAGCAAAATGCAACAAATGTTGGGAAAAGGAGTACCACAAGTACTCAAGTACCACCATGCCTTGCAGCGGGAATATACAGGAATTTTAAGAAGATTAAGGGATTAAGACGATCCTCTCCCTCTTATTAGGCTAGTAGGCTAGTATTAGCCTGCTTATTGGCTAGCTTATTAGCCTGCCCTATTATATGAAATTTGTTAGATTTTTTTTGTAAAAAAAAATCTATAAAAAATATCATATTATTTAGGAGGGCATACGAACATTTTAGGGGGCCTGCTTTTGCCATATTATATGAAATTTGTCAGATTTTTTTGTAAAAATAAAATAAATTTGATATCCAGCAAAATGCAACAAATGTTGGGAAAAGGAGTACCACAAGTTCTCAAGTACCACCATGCCTTGCAGCGGGAATATACGGGAATTTTAAAATACATTTGGAAATGTCCAGTGGGCCGGATTAAGACGCTTGGCGGAGCCCAATGTGGGCCACAGTTTGTCCACCCCTGTTATATGCAGTTAATACAGTTCATATATTTTTTAAATGTACTAAAATACAAATATAAAACATTCAGATGTAGTACTGATATGTCAGTAATGTTACATTCTGAAGTCCTGCTATATAAAGGTGACTATAGGGGTGTTATTTCATGCCTAGAGGGCTCTAATAGAGTTATACACTGCATTTAAAAGGTCTTGAACAGGTTTTCCATGTTCTAAGTACGAATGAGGAATCCTGTTCCGCACACTCCGGACTCAAACGTGTATTTGTGTGCAGGCTGCAGACAAGCATGGAGCCCTGGAGGAGACCAAGAGCTACACCACTCAGTCTCTGGCCAGCGTGGCCTACCTCATCAACACGCTGGCCAACAACGTGCTGCAGATGTTGGACATCCAGACGTCTCAACTGAGGTGCATGGAGAGCTCCGTCAACCACATCGCGCAGGTGATGACACGACATTTTAGCAACTAACTGGGAACGGGAAAGGGTCTTCCTCAAAGCATTCCCGTACGAATCCTGTGCATCCTTTTTAAATGTTGCTTTGTGTCAACATTTCCGTGCGTGCACAAGTCATGTGACACAGTGGGTCTGGTTCCAGGCCTGAGACTGTCATCACGGAAGCGGCACAGCGTGTTCACAGTCGCAGCTGTTGCGTAGGCGAGCGTTGCGCGCAGGCGGCGATTCTCTCCGGCACAAAGCAGCACACTTGGACGAGCTTACAGACGCCACAAAGTGCTAATCAGCTGTCAGCGGTCACGAGTACAACGCCCGTGATGAACTCATCTGTTTGGAAAAGAGTCTGCCTTATCGATGTGATCGAGTGCGTCTTGTCGGTTTCTCCTTGCAGACCATCAACATCCACAAGGAGAAGGTGGCCAGGCGGGAGATCGGCGTTCTGACCACCAATAAGAACACGTCTCGCGCGCATAAGATTGTGGCGCCGCCCAATCTGGAGAGGCCCGTGCGGTACATACGCAAGCCCATCGACTACGCCGTGCTGGATGACATCGGACATGGCGTCAAGGTGGGGCTGCAAAAATGGCGATTTGGTCCTCTGGCTTTTGTTCTTTTTTATTGACGCTGACTCCCTCTTTGTTTTTTCCTTGCTCACGTTGCTTTCATTGACGTGTTAAAGTGGTTGTTGAGGTTCAAGGTAAGAATCCAACCAACGCCATCGTTACAGTAAAAACACAAACCAGCCATGAGGACTCGACAAGGAACCGATAGCAACGTGTCATGAGGACTGAACTCATAAACTTAAAGGACCAGCTCTTGCATCACAAAGTCAATTAGCACTAAATTAGCAGGATAGACCAGTGCTGCCCAAAAGACCATTAAACCAGTAAACCAGTAAGAATAGAGCTGGCTCATCATGCTCAACTGGTTCCAGTCCTGACCATTTATTTATAAATGGAATATTTTCATAGTTGAATCCTGAAAAATCTGTTTATGACCCTCTAAAAGTCTTTTTAAGCATTATTAGAGCTCTCTGGTCATGAACTAGCACCCCTATAGTTAGCTAGGTATGGGTTATGTATATTTTGAATGCCTTATATTTGTATTTTAATTCATTTATCAGTTTTTATGCTTGAAATTGTTTCATTTAGGCATAACATTTGCTTAAATATGCACATTTTTGGACTAATAGTAGCTAAGGGTCGCTGAGGGTCACAGCCTGTGATGATGCAAACTAGGCTAAATCAGATGTGATTTTTTTTTTTTTTATGAGAGTGAAAATTTCTCATTTCCCAACAGGTGAACGGGCAGGAGAACATAAAGATGGGAGGCGGGATGCCCAGGTCCAATCCCCCCAGCCAGAAACCACCCAGCCCCCCGAGAGCAGGAAGGAGCATCTTTGGGTAGGAACTGGTGTTGCCTTCATGTTCCGCTGCCGTTGTCTTCTCATTGTGTGGATGGAATTGGAACAGCCTTAACTTTGTGTGTGTGGAAACATCCTTAGGCCAGATGATTACAAATTGGAGTCGGCACAGGGGATGACATCACACACACACACACACACACACACGCGCGGCGCTGAGAGGAATAACATCATGCGTTATGAAAGCTTGTTGTTCCATCTCTCCTCCAACATGTAGGTCAGCCATCCCAACGAAGCCCCTCTTGCTCCTCATCATCCTCTCACTGCCGGACCGACCGTTCTTAACACTTTTCCTCCGACCCGGGGACGTCTGCACGTTAAAGGAGCGCTATGCCAGATTTCAACTTCGGTCCGTCTTGTCGAACAGTGCGGGCTACATATTGTAAAGATAATACAATTAGCATCCTGCTGGAGGCCCGCAGTCGGCGTTCCTGGCTGGTCCGACGGCCCGCTGATTGGCCTTTTGCTTCCAAATGCACCGCATGCTAATTATTGTTAGCGTTAGAGTCCCAAAGTGAAAGCCATGTGGGTGTTTTAGGTCGGAAACACAACATGACACATGATGACACAGATTGAGCGATAAGTATCTCTACACACACACACACACACATATATACACACACACACAACCACACACACACAAGAATAGAGGATTAGTGTCATGCTGTGAGCAACAGGCCAAAACCTTCTGTCATTGCACACACACACACACACACACACACACAAAACCGAATTTAACACAATATGTTCCATTTGATAAAGAATGTGGCCAATAGGAAATAATCTGTTCCAGTGTCAAACTATGGCCATCATGAAAGCTTTATTAGCTGTACGGTCGTCCCTCACCATCCTGGTTGTTTGAATTTCGCAGCTTCTTTATTCTTTAACGCTCTTTGGTGTCTGTAATGTCTTGGCTACTCGCAACTGATGCTAAGCTAAAAGTCAACTATTGCTTATTTGGTCTTATTATGCCTACTATATTGGGTAATACAAATGGAAACGTTTTTATGCTGTAATTAAGTTGCATAACCGTGATAAATGAGGGAATACTGCAGCAGTGCGGAATTCTGTGTATTTTCCATCAGGAAAACGTACATTTTCCGAGGTAATGCCAGACGTCTTGACGCCCTCGCCTTTTATGCACGTACAGGAAGAGCTCCCCCTACAGGACACTGGAGCCGGTGCGGCCGCCGGTCGTTCCCAATGATTATGTTTCCAGCCCCACCAGGAACAATATGGCCGCCGCCGGGCAGCTTCCCAGTCCGGCGCGCACGGCCACGCTCAGCCACCGGCCCCGGACGTACAGGTAGCGTCGTCAACATGGCCGCCGCGGAAGGATGGCCAAAGTCATTCTTTGTCTTTGCATCGCTTTTAAAGAGACGTCGCCTGCTTTTCTCCTCACGCTTGGGCTTGAAGGTTCTTCTGGATGGGGGGCAGGGCGGGGCGGGGCGGGGCGGGGGGGTGATTCATTATATTTATTTAATTTTGTCAAATTAATTTGGATTTATACATTTTTCACAACTTTATTTATATTTTGAATGCTTGTAAATACTGATGACTTTGTTAGCAAATGACTGCACTTTGAAGCCCCGCCCTCATCCAGCACCTTCAACCAATCAGATCCTCACAACTTTTCCATCTGTTCTATTGCTTCTAATGCTTTTTTCCCACGTGGTCCTAACATGTTCCTGTCTCCATCAGCCCGCTACGGCGTCTACGTCCATGTTTTATGACGTTTATGTCGCCATTCCTGACTTTTTAAAATCTATTTTTGGAAAAAAATTGTGTGTTTTAAAAGCGGTAGCAGCGGGGGGAGTCATCCTAGCAGCAGCAGTCGGAGCAGCAGCAGAGAGAACAGCGGCAGCGGGTCCGTCGGCGTTCCCATCGCCGTGCCAACACCCTCCCCTCCCTCCACCTTCCCAGGTAGCGCGCACACGCACACGCACACGCACACGCACACGCGGCGTTCCGTTGGCTTTCCACGGTCAACATCCTGTCTCCTTCCTTCAAGTTTCCCCAACCGCCGGACCCGCTAGCTCCTCCTCCACGGCCCCTAACTCCTCCCCGACCTCTTCTTCCTCCTACTCTTCTTCGTCCTCCTCCTCCGCCGCTACTTTAACGCGGCCCAACGCCTTCCTGCCGCTGACCTCGCCTTCGCAACGCACTCACCCGCCCCCTCTGCCCGGCTGGAAGCCCTGCGGGGCCGCGCCCGGCCCCTCCCACAACCCGCCCGGCCTTTCGCCCCCCCACCCTTCTCTCCTCTCCTCGTCGTCGCCCCCCGAGGAAGGTCAGTTTCTGCCCTGACCTCCGACCCCCGCCTTGTCCGAACTGTCTTTTTTGATTGACGCTGTGGTCTTCATTCCTGCCGTCATTCATCACTTCCTGTTTGGCGTAGGTCCGGCGGTTCCTCAGTTCTACAGCATGAACCGGCCTCAGCCTCGGCAGCAGGCGCAGCAGGTGGGCGGGTCTCTGCCGTACCGCCGCCCCCCGTCTGTGACCGGGCAGCCAATCCCAACGCAGAACCAGGTCAACGGTGGCCCCTACCACAGCCCGAGCCCGGGTTAGCATGCGCACTCTGAGCATGCTCGCCGCCGCTTGACCACGCCGTCATTTGACCACTGATGTGTTTGCAGCCTCGCCGCCGCCGCCGCCGCCCTCCTTCCTGCAGTTCACGCCTCAGCTTCCTCTCATGGGCTTTGTGGCACGGGTTCAGGAGTCCAGTGAGTACTTGGTGGGGGGAGCGTGAGTGGGATTACTTACCCATCTGGTGACCTCTCGCCTCCAGTCTCAGACGTGCCCCCGCCACCTCACCTGGCCCCGGAGGACCCATCCAGGACCGAGGAGACTCCTCCCACTCGGCCTGTCCAGGAAGGACAGGAAGAGGATGACTCGTCGGTGGTGGAGTACAGCGACCCGTATGCAGAGGAAGACCCGCCTTGGGCCCCCAGAAACTACCTGGAGAAAGGTAAACACGGTCACACGCTGACGGTGGGAATCAGACCCGCGGGATCAGACCCACAGTCCGTATTTTCATTGCCGTACTAACACTTCAATAAGTAAGCACATTGGGTACTTACAGTACTTGTATCTGCGAATTTACACGAAATGATAGTCGCCATATTTACCCAATTCCACACAACAAACTATATCTCTTCCAGCGAGCGTACTTGTTAGCATTTTAGCCCGCCAAATAGCCCTGTTTGTGTCCCCTCCCCCTCCCCCAGTGGTGGCCATCTACGACTACGCGGCCGACAAGGAGGACGAGCTTTCCTTCCAGGAAGGCGCCATCATCTACGTCGTCAAGAAGAACGAGGACGGCTGGTTCGAAGGCGTGATGAACGCCACCACCGGACTCTTCCCCGGAAACTACGTGGAGTCCATCATGCACTACGCCGAATGACGTCTCGGCTTTGAAACCCACCAGCTCTCGCACGTCTGCTGTGGAAAGGGGACACAACGCTACGTACTACAATAATCATAACAATAATAATAATAACAATAATAATAATGCATGATCTGTGCTCAACAGCACAAACAGTTAAAACAGTTAAATCAGCTGTTTTGGTGTTGCCACGGTTACGCTGCCTCACGCCCCGGTGGACATTTTCAAGTTTACGGTGTTTGCTTCCATGTGTGCTGTGTTTACAGTCATGTCACATGACAATTTGTATGGTTCTGTTTTATACAACGTTTTCTTACTGTTCTCTGCTTTACTCCGCTTGTTTGGCCCTTTAACCGATGACCTCTTGTGCCATAAAAACGTGAGCGCGTGTGTGTGAACCAAATTGTCAACGAGGGGGGAATTTTACCCTCAAAAGTGTACGAAAATGAGCCGAGTTGGTGTAATCGGCTGGATCATGTGACCAATCAATATAATGGCAAAAAGGTTAGACTTAAAAAAATGATATATATTGTGATATTTAGTGCTTTTGATAAAAAAAATTGATCTATTTTTATGTTGTGCTGTGTAAAATATTCCAATGCTGGACCAATGTTGTAGTTCTAATTGCCAAACAAAGGAGGGTAAGATTAACTGGTTTTAACTGGTTTTAACTGGTTTAAGGACGAGTAATACAAAGGGTTAAAGTTCATGCCGAAAATGTTAATCTTGAATTCTAATTGGAAATGTACTGTCAAAGTGTGTTCGTGTTCATTTGATTTTTAAAAATATATAATTAGCATCTTTTGTGTGTTTTGATTGACTGTAATAAACCAGAAATCGACAACATGCGTGAAAGATTAGCCTTTTATTGAGGAAGTTAAGATCCCCGCGGTATTAAACTACAAATCCCATGACGCACCACTACGGAACATTTGTCAAAACGCTGAACTATATGTCCCATGATGCACTTCACCGGAAACGGTCAAATCGTGATTTAAAACCTACGAGCTCCCCGGCTCTGTTGGGGTTTTGTTTTCGAAAAACCGCGCCAAATAACCCGGACTAGTTGGTGTTTATGGAACTTTAAAGGTCTAAAAAAGCCCCGGAGTGGAACCCTGACAACGACACTTTTACTTCACTATGGCGCCGCTGTTTTCTGTTGGTTAGCGGTGCTAAGCTAACGCATAGCTAGCTAGCTAGCTGGCTGCCATTCGCTTTCCTTGCAGACTTTTACAGACGCCACAACAAACATGGAGGATCTCCGCTAAGTGATCTTCTCCGGGCTCCACCATGACTCTCGCCCCCAAGGAGCTGTCCAACCTGCTGAGCATAATCTCGGAGGAGGCTTGCACCAACACCTTCGAGACCCTCTCCACGCACTTCCACCACTACTTCGGCAAGGCGGAGCACTTCCGCGTGGGCTCGGCGCTGGTCATGCTCCTGCAGCAGCCCGACCTGCTGCCCACCTCCCCGCAGCGGCTGACGGCTCTCTACCTGCTGTGGGAGATGTACCGCACCGAGCCGCTGGCCGCCAACCCCTTCGCCGCCGTGTTCGCGCACCTGCTCAACCCCGCGCCCGCCGGGCACGAGCACGAGAAGGTGCTCTCAGGTCGGTGCGCGTGCACGGGAAAACCGCTTTCATTGTCTTTAATTCAAACTGAAGCGTGCTCGTCATGCACGACTCGGCTTTTGCCTCCATTTCAACAGTTAAAAGCTAGTTTGGATAAAAAATAAACATGAAGTACAGGAAATATAAGGATCATTACGGTAATATGGAATTCCTGGAAATTTAAGGAGTGATAAGGTATGAATATATAAGGAGGAAAACAATATGAAGATGCTAAAATGATGCTAACCTCTATTAGTCCTGATCCAAAGCCTACATATTAGTGTACTTAATCAAGTGGCTCCAAGAAGACGTTTGTTTGTGTCATGTGACCAGGCTTCCTGCCGCCCATCACCTTACCCGAGAAGTTCTTCCTGTCCCAGCTGATGTTGGCGCCGGCCAGAGACCTCTTCAAGAAGACGCCTCGCCAAGTGTCCTGCATGGACATCAGCAGCATGCCGCAGTCCATCGACATCAGCGGGCTGCAGCTCGCCCTCGCAGGTCTCTCTCCCTCTCTCGCCGCCAACCGCCTGAACGTGGCGTTCGCCTGAACGTGGCGTTCGCCTGAACGTGGCGTTCACCTGCCGTGTTTCTGCTCCTGCAGAGCGCCAGTCCGAGTTGCCCACCCAGAGCAAAGCCGGCTTCCCCAGCATCCTCAACGATCCCGACCCGGACTCGTCCAACTCCGGCTTTGACAGCTCGGTGGCCAATCAGATCATCGAGTCGCTGGTGACGGGGCCCCGCCCACCATTGGAGAGTGAGTACATAGTACACTTCAGTAAGCGTGCTGTGTACTAAGTGTGTACTTAGTGGTGCACTTGGTGGACCACGTGACGTCTTCAAGCGTGTCGTAACCCGCAGGTCACTTTCGCCCCGAGTTCATCCGCCCGCCGCCGCCTCTCCACGCGTGCGAGGACGAGCTGGCGTGGCTCAACCCCACCGAACCGGACCACGCCGTCCAGTGGGACCGCTCCATGTGTGTGAAGAACAGCACGGGCGTGGAGATCAAACGCATCATGTCCAAGGCCTTCAAGAGTCCGCTCTCGGCACAGCAGCAGTCGCAGGTGAGCATGACCCGCCCCCCGCCGCCGCCGTCCCAAAGCGCCGAAAGACTCGTCTCCTCTCTGTCGCCCTCTAGCTGCTGGCCGAGCTGGAGAAGGACCCCAAGTTGGTGTACCACATCGGGCTGTCCCCGTCCAAGCTGCCCGACCTGGTGGAGAACAACCCCCTGGTGGCCATCGAGATGCTCCTCAAGCTGATGCAGAGCAGCCAGATCACCGAGTACTTCTCTGTGCTCGTCAACATGGACATGTCGCTGCACTCCATGGAGGTCGTCAACCGGTAGGCCGCCATCTTGTTCTGACCTTCGTCTCTCTCGTGCCATTTTCCTTCCCCTAAAGCGCTGGGTAGCCATTTTCTGTCATGGTAGGGGAGGTCAAAGTGTGGGGCCGCATACTGAAAAGTGACAGGAAGCAAGGGGCCGCTTGGCATCACAGCTTTGGCTGAAAAAGCCTTTAATTAACGGGAACTTTCGTTTTCCTCCATTTTCACATTTAAAACATTTATTTTTACAGATCATTCCACTTTCTTTCTTGCATTTTTTCATAATATTATGACTGTATTCTCATAATTTGATCACTTTTTTCCCCAAAGTAATTTCCCCCAAATTATTACTTTTATTTAGTTTTTTCTCATACTAGTGTGACTATTGTGGAATTTTTTTTTCTGTCATATTTATATTTGAATTATACTGAAATGAGTTTTCCCTAACAGGTTTTTTTCTCTAAATATTTTGACTTAATTCTTGTAAAATTAAATAAATAAATAAAAAAAACTTTTTTTTTACAAAAAAATTCAATTATTTAAACTTTCTTCATATAATTTTAGTCTCGTAATTGTGTCTTTAATAATACATAATAATCATAAGATCTCCTAAGATTATAACTTTTTCCGTGACATAATTTCACCCAAATTACTCATTTTTAATGTCTTGTAATATACAACAATATACAGATACAACTTAAGAAAAAAAAACCAAATGTAATATTTAAACATTGTACTACTAAAATTGTTATTTTTCCACATATTATGATTTTATTTTTGTAAAATTCTGACTTTTTTCTCTCAAAAAATAGGACTTTATTTGCTGTTTTTTTTGTAGTTAAATTCCATTTTTTAGAACGTGGCCTGGCGCCACACTTTGGACACCCATGCTCAAAGGCATATTAACACTGAAATCATCTCTTCCAATGGCCATCATTTATGCTTTAAATATAACAGTGTATATGGTCACATGACCTTGTCCCCCCCCCCCCCCAGCCTGACCACGGCGGTGGACCTGCCCCCGGAGTTCATCCACCTGTACATCTCCAACTGCATCTCCACCTGTGAGCAGATTAAGGACAAGTACATGCAGGTTAGCATCCTCATGCTGGGGGGGGGTTGAAGGTCAGAACGGATCTGAGCGTGTGACCTCACTGTTGTTGCTCCTCCATCCTCCCAAGAACCGCCTGGTGCGCCTGGTGTGCGTCTTCCTGCAGTCGCTGATCAGGAACAAGATCATCAACGTTCAGGACCTGTTCATCGAGGTCCAGGCCTTCTGCATCGAGTTCAGTCGCATACGCGAGGCGGCCGGACTCTTCCGCCTGCTCAAGAGCCTCGACACCGGCGACAACCCCGGCGACGCCAAGCCTGCCAAATAATGAGCCGCTCGGTCGGTCGGACGCGGCGCTGAAAGGGCGGGGCTTAGAGCGCCATTGTAAATATCTTTGGATTCCTCCTGGCGATGAACTTGGAGCATGACTCGGCATCTCTGTGGTCGGCTCCTCCGGACTTTACCACTGATAATAAACTTTTTGTGTTGGTAACTAAAACGTGGCTTTTTCTTCTGGTTCGGGTTAGATTTAGGCTGGTCAGGTAATCCGGTGGGATCTGGTTTGGACTTAAACAGGTTGGTGTCGCCATCTTTTGACACATCCAATATGGTGGAACGACAGAACTGACTCAACAAGCTGAGACCGTTCATAGACTGACGTTTCACAAGGTCTGGAGATATTTGAAGAATGGTGAGGCGGGAAGATGTCACATGGTTTGACAGCAGACCGACAGTGACGCCGAGCCCAGAGATGATCTGGACTCGTTGACGGCAACATCCAGCTGAGAGACGGTAAGTGGAGATCTCACCTCTTTGTTTTCGTACGCCTCAAGTTGATGTAGAAAGGAAGCGTTCGTGTTGATGCTCCATCATTCCCATGGATGAACCAATGCTGATCAGGAGTCAGAACGGTCCAACATCCTTAGCAAGAAGAAAGTTGACGTAAAAAAAAATTTTTTTTATGAAAATAAAGTCAAAATATTAGAAGGAAAAGGTTGTATTCTAATGAAATATAACAATTTTATGAGAAAATACATATAGTACAGGGTCAGGCAAAATGATCTGACACTTGTAGGTTAAATAAAAGGCAAATAAAGTAAAGTAACAAAAAGGGTTTTTATTTTCGAAAAGTACATGACAAAAATCAGTTGTGGCGGTGCGGGGTCGAACGGTTGATTTTGGTTTCAATGCGGCTCCAGTAGCTCTGAGGTTGGTAACCAATACCGAGATGGCGTTTCCAGCTGCTACGGGATCATGTCGACCGAGATTGAAGTGCAAACGGAACGCTCGTTGTGTCGCAGTTACAGATTGGTTTGTTTTGATAAACGTTTCCACAATGAAAGCGCCATGCTCACCGGTTCATGGCAGCAACTGAAAAAGAAACCAAAAAAAATGACATACTTTTTGAAAATAAAAATAATTGTTTGTTTCTTTACTTTATTTGCCTTTTATTTAACCTACAAATGTGTCAGATCATTTTGCCCGACCCTGTATTATAAGAAACAATAATGTCATAATAAATCAAACAAAAACATAATGAAGAAGCGATAATGTATATGAGAAGAAACACGAAATATCCATCGTATATGCCTATCCTCACTGGGAACGCAAAGGTATGCTGGAGACTATCCCAGCTGTCTTTCGGCCAGCCAATACATATATTATTTACAGTACATATACATATAAAGATACATATAAATACATACGGTTGTTAGAAAATGAAAAAAAACACACAAAATGAATAAAAATCAGTCGTAATTTTCAGAGAATTAAGTTAAAAATTATTAAAATTTAAAAAAATATATACTTTGGTGAGGAAAAGGTCACAGTTTTACGAGAAATACCAGGAATTCTGGGCCCCGTGAAAATAAAATTATAAAATATAAAATTATTTGTTGCTATTATTTTGGTATGCATTTACATGACAAAAACAGGCTTGGTGCAAACCTGCAATCATGGAATACCGTTGCACACCTACTAATTATATTTTGATGATGTCATAATTGGAAGACGGGCGGAATGCAGTCCAACCAGCGTGGGTAAGTACGGGGACCTTAAATGTCAACAATGCCAAGGTAGGGTCCACTTTCCTTCCAACTTCATTCCATTTCATTTCATCAACCACCTCTGGGTATGTGAAGACCTCATCCAAACAGCTCGGATGTTGGATGAGGTCATACTTGTGTGTAGAAACTTCAAGATGAAACCTTGATTTGTATCAGGAAGTCACTTACCAATCAGGCTTTGTCTTCTAGAGCTGTGATGAACCTGCTAAGACAAGAAGACACAGGTTTGCCAAGTCCGATTATGCTGACCAAGGTGCCCTCATCAGCATGTCCTGGACCTAATTGGACCAGGACATGGACCAATGGACCAATTAGGTCGGTCAACTCCATCGTGCTTGCTATGAACAATGAAAACAATGCTAATAGCATTCACTGGTGGAAGATCTAATGGATTTTCTGAGATGGGTCTCCCTCCCTTCATGATCGTTGTTCTGCTTGTCTTCTCAGGTTGTTTCCATGGTGACTCGGACAGCATAGTTATGCTGTGTAGACCTTCTGTGTTTCATTCTTAGTCCTGACCATGTGTAATAATAAAAACAATACTCCAAACACCTGAAGTCATTGGATTAATACAGAAACTTCCATCCATCCATCCATTTTATCCGCAACGCTCTCAATAGGGAAGTCCAGATTTCCCGACCTCTGAACACCTCTTCCGGTTCTTCTGCAGGGAAATGGAGGCCTTCCCAAGCCGGGCTAGCATGTCAGAAGTCTAGCCTGGGCATCCTCTATGCTAACGAGATGCTAAGGCTAGTTCATGCTCGACATGCTTGAAGAAAGCAGGTTCTCCCTGTTGCATGAAGTACAGGACCAAGACGATGGAGACACCACCAGGCTTTATACGTTTCTCCATTTTATGCAAAATACCGAGAGTTTCAGGGGCACACCATCTTCTGCCCTCGACAACAATACACTCAACTTGTACAATGTAGACTCAGGTAGGCCACACATGCATGTATGTATGAGTCACCAATACACAGAGAAAATACTAACAAATATGTCATCAAATGTATATAATATCATAACAATACTACTCATTAGCGTATATCATGACATAAACTTACACTTTGTGCTTCCTGAAGAGCAAAACAAACAAGGATGGAGGCAGATGGAACGTGTCTGTCTTCATCAGGTACCGAATTAACAAAATGGCTGATTCAAATTCGCAACTTTATTGATCAACAGTTGACCACAATTAGCACAAACACCAGAGTTCTTTTGGAAGGTGCCTTCAAACGGTCCGAAGATGATTCTTGTTGTGTACCCTTAGGGTGTCCTGGACCCCCTGGCACATAAATGTGTGAATAAATATCCATAAATATCATTTAAAAAGAAAACTAATAAAGAAAAAAAAATAGCAGTACTATTACATATAGTACAAGAAAGTGGAACATCAGAAGAAAAAGTTGTAATTTTACCAGAATAAGGTTATAATATTATTTTGCATTAAAATAATGTCATTTTAGTAGCATAGAGTTCAAATATTAAATATGAAACATGGAAACTGGCCGAGGGGTTAGCATGTTGGCCAAACAGTCTGGAAAATCAGCAAGACCGGTGTGTGTACCCCGCCTCTCGCCCGAAGTTGGCTGTGATAGGCTCCAGCATACCTCTGATATATAAAATGTATGGATGGATATCTGGAAAATTAGGTTGAGGAAAAAGTTACCGTGGAACCTTGGTTAGCGTCATTAATTCCTTCCAGAAACTCTAACTGAGACGGATGCTAACCCAATCACATTTTCCCATAGAAAATAATGTAAATCCAATAAATCTGTTCCAGAAATCAAAAATCTTAACACAAAACACACGTTTATACTTTGAAACAATTTGATAACAATTTATATAACATATAAACAATAACTCAGAGACATATTTGGTAAATTTTGGTTAAAAAAAAGCAAAGTTCATACTCATAATGCTTTATACCTACTGGCTATCATAAAGCTAACATACAGAACTTCTTAGCTTGTCTGTTGCTTTACAAAATATCAAAGTGACCTTTATTTCCTTTGGTTTTTCATAGCCCAAAAGTCCCTGTCCCATATTGCCATGTTGGCCCGTCTCATGTAGATCTACAGGACTTGGAGACGGAATTGGACTGAGCACTCCGGGAATGTAGGGTTACAGCACCACCTGATCCGGGTTATTCATTCCTGATCCATCTCACGTGTATTTCTGTACATGGCAGGGCAAACACAACAGGGGAGAGTACAGTTCTCTGTGGTGCTCCCATAACCAAATATTTGAAATGATGCATGATTTGGACCCAAAAAAATCTAACTTTTTTAATCCTGTTGTATAAAGAATCGTGGGTCCAAAGTGTATATGATGAGCGTACATAAACTCGTGACCTCAAGGTCACTGGTCTTTAAAAGCAGCACATTTTTCAGTGTGAGATAAAGTCATCAAATAATTCAAAGGACATGAAAGACATCTTTGTAACAGACATCTTCAAACTAACTTATGCTGCGTTTCAACCGGCCATCCAGCCAAAGCGCAGTCGGGATCCAGCCGGGGCACAAGACTTCATCCGCATCGCTTCTTTCGGAATGGGCTGCTTGTCGTTGATCAGGTACGGCTTCTCTTCACGTTATTGATTAGGGCGAGGCCAACTTGGAGACGCAAAAGTATTTATTATTAGGAACTTTCTAGAGTGCCGTGTGTGCTACATAAACCAAGCACATGTATAAAGTAGATAGAACCTCATGACGCCGTGCCCGCTTGCAGGATTCCTGATTCAGTTGTAAAATGGTAGCTGTTTTACTAAGACTAATCTTAATTAATTAATCTTAATTTATCCAATGCTCCATCCGGGAGTATCCATATTGTTATTATTCTCATATTGAAGTATTTGTTGGATGAATAAGCAGTCTGATACATCAATCAACCGCAGCAAAACACTTTAAAAAAAAAGGTCGCCACAAACCATGTCAACGCTGCCACCTAGTGGTCACTAAGAGAAAATAAAAGTGTTTTTGGCAGTAATAATCTTATTTTTCATCACGCTTTATAATAATGGTTGGTGAATTGAGCCAAATATCAATAACATTGCTACATACAAGCGTCCACACTGTGACATTTTTAAGTTTTCTTCCATATTTTCAGAAACAATTGAATGGATCAATACTAGCACTTTTGCAGTATCGCCCTCACGTGCTTACAAGAAAACAAGAACATAGGCCGCCATCTTGTGGCGGTTTATGGCGTTACACTTCAAACTTGACTCGCGATAACAGCATCTCCCAACAGCCCGTTTGGAGACTTTACCGTAGTTGAAGTTTTTATTGTGAAAATAAACACAAATCCTCTCCGGAGCAGCACAGCTTCCGGTTCTGTCCACAACACTCGGAGTTAATACATCCTTTAGGTGGAAAAGTCAGGCCTTCAAAATAAAATGAAAAAGCGCTCCACTAAAATACTAATGCAAATGTTGACAGGAATGAACCACAGCCCCCATCTTACCGTGTTTTTGCCCCCCCCCCCCCCCGCAGGTCTCTGTTCAATAACGAGATTGACGCAATGCTTGAGAAAATTCTGCAGATGTTACCGTCCTCTTTCTCCGTGGAAGAATCCCACTTGTACTCGGCAGAGGTGAGCGAGTCGTGTGCTCGCTACTCTTTTCATGTTGCTCTCTTCACTCCGGACGGAGCATAGAAACGATCTTTGTGTTCGCAGAAGATGCTGATGAGGCAGTTTGTACTCATGAAGCAGTGGGATCAAGTTCCCAGGAATGTCTGCGTGGATCACATGAAGCAGTGGATCCTGGCTAAAAGAAGCTTCCTGCAAGAGTTAGTACAAGACACCATTAAAGTAGAAAAAGTAGAAAAAGTAGAGCATGTGATTGCAAAGCATTATTGTTTAGCATGATAGCGCTAAGTGTATGCATAATGCATATGTTGTTATAAAAATGTAAACAAAAAAATGCTACACGCATGCTAGCGGTAACATGCTAACATCTCACATGATAACACTTAAGTGTTTGTATACGTTTCTACTCTAGAAAATGGCTAAATGTTACTAAGCTAATGTTAGCATTGTTTACATTAACCAAACAGGTAGAAATACATGCCACATTAACATGCTAACAACTTGTGTGTTTATTTATATTCCGGATGAATACCGGTGACGCTTACTTGTGGAGATTCAAACCCGAGCCGTCCACTCCTAAGGCCAGAACGCTAAACACTACACCACGGCAGGCTCACAAACATGCTAACATCTCACACTTGATTAATGAAAATGACTAAAAATGCATGCTAGCGTTAACATACTAACACCTAACATATTAAGTTTCTATACGTTTATACTATATATAAAAACGTCTAAAATGTTACTATGCTAATGTTAGCATTGTTGCACCGACTGTCAGTGTTTAATGAAAATTGATACAATGCTACCATGCTAACATTAACATAGCACTAAATGGTGAGAAATCCATGCTGGTGACAACATGCTAACACCTAACATAAATGTGTGTTTAAAGAGTTTATACTCATGAAAATGGCTAAAATGTTCACGTGTCAATATTTATAGTGAAAATGGCTAGCCTAAGCCTAGCATGGTATCGCTGAGCGTCAATGTATATGTTAATGAAAATGGCAAAAAATGCCACTATGCTAATGTTAGCATGCTAGTGCTAACACGCTAACATTTAATATTCCAAAAATGTTTATATCAATGAAAGTGGCTAAAGATGCATGCTAGTGGTAACATGCTAACACTTAATGTATAACAAAGTGTGAAAGTGGCTAAAGATGCATGCTAATGCTAACATAACACTATATACGTTTCTACTCATGAAAATGGCTAAAATGTGACTATGCTAATGTTACATGTAAAACCTAGCATGATAGTGCTGAATGACCATGTTTATACTAATGAAAACGGCTACTATGCTAACACAGTGTTTCTATGAGTTATAAAAATAGCTAAACATGCTGCTATGCTAACGTTAGCTCGCAACACGTATGTTGGTAGTGCACAATAACGAGGTGAGATGTTTAACTAAATGAAGTCCACGTTCTTCTCTTCTAAAGGTTCCAGGAAATGAAATCAAGGCCAGATGCCAGGATGGTCGATCTCCTGGAAGTGGTAAGTTTAGAATACTTGGCACAGTGCCGGCACGTGAAGATGAGTGGTGGTTGTGTTCAGGCCTGGATCAGAGCAAGGTTCCAGTGCCTGAACCTGATGGAGAAGGAAGTCTGGGAGGAACTTGATGAGGAGGCACGACTTTCACAGCTGCTGGGGAGGAGGGTGAGGAAATAGTTTTGTGCATTTGCTTCATATTCCGATACAATCCACTCACGGCCACTTTTGTCTTTCTCTCTCACGAAGGTCACGCTAGAAGGTCTCCAGATGTTCCTCTCAGCCTCGTGCCCCACAGCAGAGGAAGATGTGCACAGGTTCCTGCAGTACCTCTTCAACGAGCTGCTCAGCATCAGCAGGAGCAAGATGTTAATGCTTTTCTCCGAGTTCCAGCGCTCCACCGTCCACTTGGTGAGAGAGGTGGTAGAACATGCGGCCAGCGTTTTCCTGGAGGAACAGGATCCACCCGATGACGGGCACACGGGCCTGGATTCCACTCCGGCGTCTTTGACAAGAAGGGTTGAGGTCGCCAGCGTGGAGATCAGCACGATGCTGGCACGCGCTCTGACGTCTTGCTCCTGCATCAGTCAGCAGATCGCCGGAGATCGGCTCACGGCCGTCTGCACGTCGGTGGGCGGGAAAATGGCCACAAGCATACTGGCGGGCTTGGCAGAACGCTCTGCTAGCTTCCACCTGCTGGACTACGACCAGAGCTTTTTTACGGCACGAGACTGCATCTTAAATGCCGTCGAGGACTTGTGCTCCATCGCAACCTACAAATAAAGATCGGTTCTCCAAATATATGAATGTACACAAACTATAGGGGTGTTACTTCATTTCTTGAGGGCTCTAATGTTAAAAAAAATGTAAACATTTTCTATGCTCAACTACAAAAATATTACATTTAAGGATTCCTACTTGGCAGAAATCCAAACGCTCACAAGTGACAAAAGTCACTTTACTGCAAATGTTGATCTGAAATCAGGTGTTGTGAAGGTGGGCTGTATTCTGGATGTGTCAAGGTACAAGTCAACCAACCACAACCTTGCTTCATTTTATAATAGCAAATATATGAATGTACAGGTAACTATAGGGGTGTTACTTCATTTCTAGAGGGCTCTAATATGAAAAAAAATGTTGCAAATGTTGATCTGAAATCAGGTGTTGTGAAGGTGGGCTGTATTCTGGATGTGTCAAGGTACAAGCCAACCAACCACAACCTTGCTTCATTTTTATATTAGCAAATATATGAATGTAAAGGTAACTATAGGGGTGTTACTTCATTTCTAGAGGGCTCTAATATGAAAAAAAAATGTTGCAAATGTTGATCTGAAATCAGGTGTTTTGAAGGTGGGCTGTATTCTGGATGTATCAAGGTACAAGCCAACCAACCACAACCTTGCTTCATTTTTATATTAGCAAATATATGAATGTAAAGGTAACTATAGGGGTGTTACTTCATTTCTAGAGGGCTCTTATATGAAAAAAATGTTGCAAATGTTGATCTGAAATCAGGATTGTGAAGGTGGGCTGTATTCTGGATGTGTCAAGACACAAGCCAACCAACCACAACCTTGCTTCATTTTTATAATAGTAAATATATGAATGTACACGTAACTATAGGGGTGTTACTTCATTTCTGTAGGGCTCTAATGTAAAAAAAAATGTGAATGTAAACATTTTTTATGTTCAACTACAAAAATACTATATTTAAGGATTCCTAGTTGGCAGAAATCCAAACGCTCACAAGTGACAAAAGTCACTTTATTGCAAATGTTGATCTGAAATCAGAAGGTGAAGGTGGGCTGTATTCTGGATGTGTCAAGGTACAAGCCAACCAACCACAACCTTGCTTCATTTTTATATTGGCAAATATATGAATGTACAGGTAACTATAGGGGTGTTACTTCATTTCTAGAGGGCTCTAATGTAAAAAAATATGAATGTAAACATTTTCTATACTCAACTACAAAAATATTAAGGTTCCGCGAGCCGAATGAAATTGCTGCTTGACATGTGGTCTTGGGCTGTGGTTAGGGTCAGGTTCAGGACTAGGGTTTGGTTCGCGACTAGGTTTAGGGTTAGAGCTGGCGTCAGGGGTTTGGGTTAGGTTGCCTCGGAAGAACTATTTTTGCGGAAGGCCTAAGACAAAGGTCCAAAAATGCAAATGTTTTATTACTTTCATCCAGGAAGTGACACGGACCTTCTCCGGTCCTGTGAAACGTGTTCTAAAAAAAGCGATGACATCCGTGAAGCGAGCGAGCATCATCTCCTGCGTTGCTCGTGTGACATCATCAGAGTATCAACGCGAGATGCACCTTTGGCGTGGACCAACGTCTCAGGTCTTCACCTTCTTAGCGTCTTCACTCTCGCTTCATGCCGCGTGCCATCAGGCAGGCAAACACCGTCATCACCATTTTTGGCTTCACCTCCACCAGGTCCTCAGGCAGCGCGTACACGCGGGCGCCGATCTTCCTCGCCATGGAGATGGCGTACCTGGCAACGACATCACCATCATCTCTCTGTCCCGTATCCAAACACACGTGGGCATACTTGGCGTTGTTGAGTTTCTCCTCTTCAGCGAGGTCTTCAATCTTCAGCAGGTCATATCGGATGGATCCGGGATGGATGGCGTCAATCAGATCTAGAACCGGCATGCTGGTGCTGATGGAACCGTCCTACACAGAGCGTTAGGACGTCATTACGTAGCACAAACATCTAATCTTCATGCATGATGATTGAATGAAAGGCTGGTCTTCATTCTCGGACGTGTGATGTTCTCACCTTGAAACTGGAGATGGAGGGTTTTCCGTGTTGTGTCAGCGTGTCGTTGACCCAGGTCACGATGGTGTCATCCGTCACCTTCTGGCCGTCGCCCAGATCTTCGAGGATGTTGAGCGTGTACCTGAGGAGGACGAGACAGCTTCATCCGTGTACCCGCCCGCATCCGCCCAGCGTGGTGCTTACCTCCTCATGAGCTGCCAAAGCAGAGCAAGCGTGAGCGTTCGGTTCCCGCCGTGCAGGTCCTGACCGGCGATGCCCACCAGAGAAAACTTGGCCTCCTTCTTGCCCAGCTCCACTGCGTAGTTGCAGTTCTCCAACTGCAGGGGGGGGCGTCACGGAGATTCCGTTATGAAGTCAACTGATCACGCTGTTCCTGAAGAGTTCTTACCTTCTTCATGTTGCTGCCCAGTTTTGGGTAAGGGGGCTTGTTGACACGGTCCCAGTCCACTGGAACCTTGATCTTCTCATAAAGCTGGAAGATGACCAGGGCGTCATCGATATCGCTAGCACGCACAAACAAAAAACGTTACGTTTTAGAAACAGGAAGCCTCCAGGCCAGCAGGAGGTCCATCCGCTTATCCGGGTCCGGGTCGCGGGGGCAGCAGTCTTAGTAGGGAAGCCCAGACTTCCCGGTCCCCGGCCACCTCCTCCAGCTCCACCAGGAGGACACCAAAGCGTTCCCAGGCCAGCTGTGAGACATAAAATCTCCAGCATGTTCTAGGTCTGCCCTGGGGCCTTTTCCCGACTGGGCATGCCCGGAACACCTCACCATCCGGACTAGATGCCTGAGCCACCTCAACTGACTCCTCTGAGCCCCAAACCGGATGGCTGAGCTCTTCACCTCTGACCCAGCAGGAGGTGCTCATGAAAATCTTGGGAACCCAGGAGAACCTTGGGAAGATCACACTTACGTGTAAAGGTGGTTGACTTGGGGGTTGACCCCCAAAGAGTTCATCCAGTTCCTGAACGTGCGTTCCTCCCTGGTCTCGCCTGCAGGCCAAGCAGATGTTTCAAAACCTGCAGGAACGCACCCGAGTGGTCTTTTACCTTCGATGGCGCTCCAGTCGATGTCCTGGTTCTCGGGTTTCTTCAGGGCCGGGTACTTGTTGAAGAGGTTGGCCACAAAGGCCAGGTTGAGTTTGGGGTTTCCTTGAACGACGTCGGTCGGCATGACGAACTGTCGACATCCCAGCTTGTCCGCCTGCTCCAGCATGCACTCGGCACGCTTCAGCTCGTCTTTCTCCTAGCGGGTCCAACAGGTCTAGGTTTCAGGACTAGTCTTGCTTTTTTGTTTACAAATCCCAACCTGGGGTTAGGCTTAAGACTAGAGTTGGGTTTAGGAGTCTGGAGTCTTACCCGAATTCCCGACACGTCAATACTGATGGGAGGAATTCCCTCCTCGTCCCCTTTGGGCGCCACCTGACTCAGCAGGTTGTAGTAGGCTTTGGAATCCTGCAGGAGAACACGTTGAGTGACAATGGCTGTGATTGGCCAGCGAGATATCTAATCTGGAACTTCTCAGACGGGATGATGGACACGTGCGGTTTTGTTTAGACCAGCAAGGCAGGACTACCAGATTCCCGGTTCGTCCTCCACATGCGCTTACTTTGATATCGGAGCTGAAGTTGTTGATCTTTGGAGCACCAGAGTCCTCCAGGTGGTAGTTGGCCCAACGCAGCAGAAGTTCCTCCGGTGAGAGCTTCATCAGGCCCTCCAGACTCTCGCCGTCTCGCAGCAGAGCCATCAGAGCTTCACAAATGAACACGAACACGCTAAGAACGCAATCAACGCCGCTCAAAGTCGTTTGGTTAATCCTCGCCCCCAACATGGCCGCACCTTCGTTTCTGCCGAGCTCGATGTCTGCAAAGAGTCCGATCTTGATGATCTGCCAGAGCAGACCCAGGACTAAGTGCTGCCTGCCTTCCCTCAGGTCCTCGGCGCCGATGTTGACCACGTGGCAGCCGATGGCCGACGCGGAGTTCAGCGCCAGGTTCAAGTTCTCCTATTGGACCAGATCACGCAAACCTTCAAGGTGGGTCTCCTGGTCAAAGTGAGGACATCCGGTCTCACCTGGATGGTGAAGGGGGTGAGCTTCTTCTTGTTGATGGTCCTCTCGTCGATGGTGTCCTCCACAGAGAGGTTGATCATCTTACTGACAGGATGAAAAGAAACCAGACCGGTTTAGGGCTGGTTTAGGTTCAGGCTGGAGTTGGGATCGGGTTTGCAGCAAAATTCCATAAGTACCAGAGAACGATTCCGTCTCCCACCACCTTGAACAGATCATCGCTGTAGGGATCGGCCGGCAGGACGTGTTTGCAGTCCACATCCTTCTCCAGAGCTTTGTTGATCCAGTTGACGAAGGCCACTTTCTCCTCCTCTGTGGACACAAGAAGGTTCCATCATCTCAGGATATCTCCCAAAGACCAAAGTACTACAGGACTTTGGTCTCCAAGGACGTGTGCACTGACCCGAGTAGGAGTGCTGAGTGTCCGCCTGCTCGGACGTTCCGGCCACGCTGCAGATTCCCTCCTTCTTGTTGATGGCCTTCCTGAAGGTCTTGCCCACCTCGGTGCTCTTCAGACCGTGAACGATCTGTGCAGGAAGTCAAACCATACACATCACGTTGTCGGCCATGTTTGTTTACGTGTGAAACCGACCTGCGTGAACTGCTGGAAGGTGAGCTGCTCGCTGGTCTTGGTCAGATCCTGGACAATCTCTCGGACTCTGAAGCCCGGCAGAGCCAGGTTGGCGGCCCTGAGGAGCTCGGTGAGTTCGTCTTTGCTAATGAAGCCGTTGTTGTCCACGTCTGCCAGGAAGGGGCGGAGTTCACGGAAAAGAAGGTGACATTGAAACGGCGGCCAGGCGGTGATGGATCTCGCTCACCTATCTTGGAGAAAGCCTCTTTCAGTTCATCCAGCTCCTCTGGAGGGATGCTTGCCGGGGCGGCGTACATGTCGGGATCCTGAATGCGACACGAGAGAACGTCCAAAAAAATGAAATGAAAGCCTGCAGAAGAGGAAGTGGGTGAAGCAAACGCTTCTTCTCACTGCTGTCAACTTCCTGATTCACGGCGAAGACTTCCTGTTTGGCAATGAGGCGCTTCTCGCACAATTAAGCACTTTTAAGGAGGCCAAGTGGACCACCATCACCACTTGATTCACATCGTTTAGTTTCTGATTGTCAACTTAAGTCCCGAATGTCAAACATCCAAATTCATGCGTTCGGGACGGAGTCACGAAGGCTGCAGAGAAGGAGGTCACATGACACAAGATATTTTATAACCGCGTTTAAGCCACACCCCAACATTTCAGCATGAGTTTTGCTTTTGGTTTGATGATCCTATCACGGTTGCCAATTGTCATAAAAAAAAATTTGCACTTAAATTATGAGTGCGCCTGAACACATCACAGTGCACGGAACAGAAAGCAGGAAGGAGACAGAACAAGAAGTTATTCATTGCTCTGCGCATCATATGAACAAATAAGTTCGACAAATTCAGGTTTCATTTATTTTGGCGGTCCAATCCCGAACGTGAGGATTGCTAGCAGCATTAATTCACATTAAAAAAAGTTTGTGCAGGGGCGTCAAACGGCATAGGGCTATGCGGAGATGTTGTAGGTGCCTGAAGGCTCTCATCCGTGTGGTAATGAACGTCTTCACCAACAGGACTAAACTGCAGTTGACAGTTCCCGCCTGACAAAGGACTTCCACGGGAATATGCTCTCACCTTGGGGACCATCCTGCGGGTTCCCCTGATGGGAATTTGGGGATGGTTGGCGAGGGGCGTTTAGAAAAATGGACATCAGTTCCAGTCAGCAGCTGAGTTTTTTCTCCAAATTTTTATACTTTCTTAATAAATAATTTTTGACTTTTTTCCACAACATTAAAACTTTGTCCAAAAATGACATTTTTATTTGTCATTAAAAAAAATTTCATGCTAATTTATACTCCAAAAATATAAATAAAATTTATTATTAAAAATTATTATTATTAAAAAATGATTATTTTTTAAATATTACATTATTTCTTCTTAATGATTTCTCTCTATATTTGAATGTTATTTTTTGACACTTTGGCCACCGCTTCCTCAACAAGTTCCTTTTAATAAGAGTCAAATATTGCCCTGTAAATTGTCTGCGTGTGCTCAAGATGGCTGCCACGTCAACACGCCCCTTGCACACAGAGGACAGTGGCGAGCATCTGAGCGCCATCGCAACCTCGTACTTCCTTTCCAGCAGGCTGCACTGCTTTGACTTCCTGCTGATGAAGGCTGCCACTCATTCGACACTTTTTAGAAGGTCACGTTGGATCACGTTGACAAACTTATTCTATTTTTTAAATCGGATGCTCACACCGTGCAAAAAAGCGACAAATTTCCCCGCCATGCATTCGGGGAACACCTGTTGATTCTCCCGATGGTGTTCTTACCTGAGGAGGCGGGTGTCGTCGTCGTCGTGGTGGCGGTGGATGCTGGTGTGGCGGCAGGTCCGCTGCTGCACGCTGATGTCTGCACAGAGCGCTGGGCGACGACTCATCTAGTCACATCTACCAGGAAGGAAGTGACACGCTTTTTTCTTTTGTCTTTATAAGGTAATGCACGCTGGCTGCAAGTCAATGGCGGCGCCTCGGCCTTCTGCTTTAAGCTCCTTTATGTCACATGCTCGGCAAGAATACGCAATTCATCAGCATCCACCGCAACAAAATGTTCTTTGTTTCTTCCTAAATGTCAAAAATGACGAGTCAGCGCCTGAGATGACTTAGCTAAAGTCTAAAATGATGTAAGGACTCGACAAGACAAATTGCATGCAGGTAAGACACTAGCCAAGCAACATGGCGCCTCCGTCTACGCAATTCTTTAAGTGACTTGGAATAACTAAAACGTCTATTACCTTCCACACCAGTAAGGGAACATGGCCGCAAAAACATTGTCTTCATTCAAATATTACAGAAAACATGTTTTTTGTCTCACCAGTGGTCTGGCACCGCCCCTCGGCATGATGACGCTCACTGATGACATCCCACGCTACTTCTGTGACATCTTCCCCTTTGGAGTCAATCCGACGTGTAACAGAGGTGAATTGACGTGACACAGTGATGTCAGCAATGATGTTTGATAGCCTCCTGAAGCTACACTCCATTCCATTGAAGTTGACCAGGAGCAGGAGAGCCACGACGTCGGGTTGCTGAATGCCAGGCTGGCCCAGATGGAGATGCTGTCAAGGAAATCAGAGAAAAATGAACGGGAGTTGATGGACAGCGACGTGCGTGTGATCTCCCAGCAGGTACTGCACTGGAACCACTGGAAGCTTCAAGCTCAGGAGCGCTCCGGGAACCGGGATGAGGAGGGTAGGCACCGCCAGTCACATGAGCCAGGAGACGGTCAGCAATCTTTATGTCGTCCGTGGACTTTGTGAGGACTCAGGCTGACGTCACCAGGCTGCAAAAGGTTCTGGAAGACCTCAAAGAGTTCCTCACTGTGTTGTGCTTCCAGAAAGTCTGGGTCTCGGGGTCACTCGGCTCGGCTCTCTGCTCCTCGACAAAGCTGCCGCCAAATGTACGGACTGTACGGACAGTTGATGTTTGCTAAATACAACCAGTCATGACGTGCTATATATATATCACTATATTGACACATTATGGCATTGGATGCTCATATCACCTTGTACGTGACAATAAAAATAAAAATAATAAAAATATTATTTAAAAAAAAAACTTAAATTATATTAGGAAAGCAGGAAGTGAACAAATGTAACAGTTACTGATTGTAAAAGTACCAGATGGAGGGGTAGGATTTAATAAGCTTTGCTTCTTCCTACTCCTTTTGGACATGTGAAACTGGGAACTGATTATGGGATGCATTCAATTGGAATCTGATGCATGTTCAAATGAAATTAAACCATTACCATTACCATTACCATTACTATTACCATTACGGTAATTGATGAATCGTTTCATGAGAAATGTAGTGTAAATATCCAGATTTCAGCCTCTCAAAAGTGTCTCAAAAGTTTGAATTTCCTTGGTCATCCATGAAAGCAGACCCATAATGTTTGTGTTCCTGATATGGGCATACCCAGGTACCAATCACAGCGGAGTGGATGTGCCCGGAGGCGTGCCGTAGGTGGAATTAATTAAAACAGACCGTTTTGGGACTCCAGGGAAAATACAGCTGGAATAGGTACAGATTCTGGAAGCTCTAGAAAGCTTTCTACGCGGGTTATTGTGTGAAGCTGCTCTATAGAAGTCCACAAGTTCATTCAAAGGGCTGAAAATGAACATAATAGGTCACCTTGAACAGGAACTAAGTTATTCAGACCTTGTCTATTTGATATGGAGCTATAAATTTTTATAGACCCGGTGTAACTACGCAGAGAGTGTTAGCTCCTACAATAACAATGTTGCTGTAGCTTGATTATGTAAACATGTTTTTTTTTAGGCCTTCATAGGAAGAATACATGTGTCCCGTTACATGCAATCTGTTCTTTTAAACCCCAGTAACGTTTAAAAAAACATTCAACGCTAGCTGGTGATGGAAAAAAGTAATCTTGAGCTGGTAAGAGCAGCTTTAAGTGATCAAGTCTTCTTTAGTCAGAAGTGCAGAAGACACAAATTTGAGACATCTGACAGGCGACGCAGCGACTGGAAAGAGTTTAAAGGTCGGCAGTGAGGAGGCAAAAATCTAATCCTGCTTTCCCTTTAAGGCTGGAAAGTAGAAATGTTCATTTAAGTTGAGTTCAAGTTTGAGTGCTGGATGAGAATAAACACTCAGAACGAGCCGAGTCTGTTACTGACTGTTGGAAGCGCTATCGTCTCTGCGGGAGTCTCCAGGATCGTCTCCAGGATCATCTCCAGGATCGTCTCCAGGGTCGTCTCCTTCAGGCTGAGAGGGAACAACCATGACCGCAACATCAGCGGTCTCCGCATGCGGTTCTTCCACTGGGTTCTGGTGGGGAGTCTCAAGTCCCCCTGCCTCAGCGTCATCGTCGTCCATGATAAGCAGGTTCCTCATGGAGTCAGACACCGCCTCCCTGAGATCGTCCTCAGACTCCTCAAAGTTCCTGTCAGGAAAACAAACGGTAGAAAAGTTGTAATACACAAGCTAGAAGCTAATACATAAACTCTGTCACTTTATTGCGAATCGTTAGTCGTCTTTGTAGTCAACGTACGTGTCGTCGTCATCCGACCGGGGCTCCATGCGCTCTTCGTCCATCTCCACATCGGAATCGCCTTCGTTCTCCTTCCTGTGCGAGTCTGAGAGTGCGGACACTTCAAAGGCCGAGTCCACAATGGAGGATGCCGGGTCAGCTTGCGCTAGCGCGTCCAACAGGGTCTTGGGGGGGCGGTGGACCCACTGCCGACGACTTGACTCATCCTCCTCACCTGAGAAGACAAACTCATTCAGCCAATGAAGTCACTTTTTCGCTGGAGCTGCAGGAACAATGCGTGGACCTTGGTGGGCCTCCGCTACCGTGCTGGAGAGCGAGTCCATGCGGACCAGCGCCTCCAGCAGCGTCTCAGGAGGCTTCTGGCTCCAGCCCCTCCTGGCCAAATTCAAGGAGACTTCCTGGTTGAGATGGTCCACTCCCTCTTGGTACTTCTCCTCCTCTGAGGTGTTCTCCATCCCATCCTTTCCATCCAGACGGATCTCAAACATGACTGCCTTCTGGATCGAAAACAAAGCGTGGGTCATGTGATCAAAGCGGCCAGGGAACTGCTAAGACTACGACCCCTTCTGGTTCTGAACTAGTTGGAGAACTAGATGTCCTTCAAGTCACCTGGTCCTTGTGTTTCTTCTCCAGCTCTTTCCTCCGCTTTCTGTTCTCCTGCCTGATCTCCTTCAAAGCCGCTTCAATGTCCTGCAGACCAACCAAAGAGACGCCAGTTGGGAACAACAGCATGCTGGGATGCATCGACGACGCCCCCCCCCCCCCCGTCTTACCTGCACTGCTTGGGCTTCGTCTTCTTTGTCCATCACAAAAGTGTCATGTTGGTGTGGTGGCTGATCGACGACGCTCTGTGAAAACAAAGATCACAACGCAAGGAGGAACTCTTGGAACTCTTGGTAGTTGATCTTCTACCTCAGCTTCGGCTCTCAGCCTCATCTGTCTCATGTCCTGATGATACTGTTGTCTGATGGCGTGCAGCTGCCTCAGGTACTCCTGAACACACGTTTGGAAACATCTCAGCCCGCTTGGTTGCTAGGCGGAATTCACTTGACTCCCACCTGCTGGCTCTCTTGCTTCCTGTCCTGAACTGTATGTTGCCGTTCAAACGGTGGAGTCTCATCTTCTTGACCGCCAGCAGGTCTGCAGCCCTCCGCCGTGCACGGACGCAGACCCTGAGGACGTCCATGAAACAGTCCTTTCAAGAATGAATATTCCAGACACCTTGGTTTGGTGATCTCACCAGCTGTTTCTCCGCTCTCAGCTTGTACTGGTTGGCCTCCTGACGCCTCTGAAGGTACTCTTCACGAGCTGCTGCCACTCTGAAGGACGTAAGACACGCATGTCCACCAAGCACTGCAGCCCACTTGCAGGACCCCTCATAAGTTCACTCACAGCTGGTAGGGTTCAACAGGAGGAACCGGGTGGTCTTCAAAGGGCTCACGCGAAGGAGGATGCGGAGGACAGGCGCCCCCCTCCTGGAGGGCGTCCAGCTGGACAAAGAACTGCTGGTACTGTCCAAGCCTACACCAGTGCAAGTAGACTCAGTCCAAACGGGACCAAAACATAACTCAGTTTGATCTTCAACTCACTTTTGGTTCTGATGACATGTGGCGTCTCCGGCTGCTCTGAGGGGGAGGGGCTAGATGCAGACATGAGAAGAAGAGTCAACATCAAGAAATAGCCTCACATGCTTGTTGAGTCTGATGGAAAACGTCTTTATAAGCACGTTGAACAAGCTTAAGCTTGTGTGTGTTATTACTGCGTGGTTGGGGGCGCAGCCTCTCCATGCTGGTTTGACAGGAAGTTTCTTCACAGCTGCTCTGTACTCCTTCCTGTCTACACAACAAAGCGTTACAGGTTTGGTACAAATGTGCGTACGGCTGATGGAGTCGGAGCCTCACAGCACAGAGCTAGTGTGAGCCTACAACAGGGATTTCAATCTTGCCGCTACGGTGCCTTAACGGATTCAGGGTTCCATGTGTGATACATGAAGTATAAACATGTGTACATGATATTGTGTGTGCTTCACATGTTATAGCTACATTAAACATATCTTACTGCACTGTCACCAGTGTTGGCACATTACTTTAAAAAAGTAATTCTAAAAGTTAGAATTACTAGTTACTTCTAAAAAAAAGTAACTGTGTTACTAACTGAGTTAGTAACTCAGTAACGTGGACAAATTTTTTTTTCGGGGACGTAATGTACATTTTACCTTTGACATCAACGAGGTTTAAGTAGTGTATGTACTTCCATTTGGCAAACCCTCTAAACACCCGCCCACCCAAGTTCTCTGATTGGCTGAAAACGCAATCTTACTAAACTTTAGCCAATACTTGTTGCTTATGTGATCTAAACACCCGCCCACCCAAGTTCTCTGATTGGCTGAAAACGCAATCTTACTACGCTTTAGCCAATCCTCGTTGCTTGTGTGCTCTAAACACCCGCCCACCTAAGTTCTCTGATTGGCCGAAAACGCAATCTTACTAAACCTCAGCCAATCCTCATTGCCTATGTGCTCTAAACACCCGCCCACTCAAGTTCTCTGATTGGCCAAAGTCGCAATTTTACTAAAAACCTGAGCCAATCCTCATTGCTTATGTGCTCTAAACACCCGCCCACTCAAGGTCTCTGGTTGATTCAGTAAAGTGCAGTAACGGCCTGTCGAAAATGGTAACGGCGTTATGCTGACAGTAAAAGTAATTAGTTAGATGACCCGTTACTGGAAAAAGTATTTTAAACGCCGTTATTCCCATCACTGCGTGTCAGTTGCTATGTGTGTTCCATGTTTGCTAATGTGTGCATTACAAACGTTAGAAAGGTTAGTTATGTTTTACCGACATGTTAAATTGTGTTATTGTGTGCATTACAAAAGTGACATGTATATTAAACGCATGTATGTTGTGTTGTGTTACCTGGTGTTGGTCTACAGGCCTGAATCGTTGTTTTTTTATTGTGACTGACGTCCTGCGAACACACACACACAACATACACACAGTCACTTTGCATCCAAAAACACCAAAAGTTAAGGTAAATATAAAATGCAAATGTACTTCAACCTGAGCGTGCATGTGAGCGTGCACGTGTCTCTGCAGGAAAGGACGCTGAAGGACGGATGTGACCGAGGGACGATCGCGAGGGTTCACCTGAATGAACATCATCATCACATCTACAGTGGCTGACATAAACGCAGATCCTAGCGGATGTGGAGCACACAATCTGACCTTGAAAAGCTGAGTGACCAGCAGGCGAAGGTCGTAGGAGTAGCGACCGGCCACCGGGTTGTAGCGCCCCCTGCAGATCTTACTGACCAGCTGACGCAGGCTGCTGCCCTCAAACTGGAGGGACAAACACACACACACACATAAGTGAGGATGCTGTTTGTGTGCGTATGTGTGTATGTTGTTGCGACTTACAGGATGCTTCAGAGTGCAAAGTTCATAGAGGACGCAGCCCAGAGACCAGATGTCCCTACACAACGTGATGATACATCATTCTATCGACATTGGAACATTGCATCTTGATGTAGTAGTAGTGTTGATGACAATACGTAATACTGCTATACCGTATTTTACATACGTTTTGTTGTTGTAAGGTCGACTCTCACAGATCTCAGGAGAGAGGTAGTGTGGGGTCCCGACGCAAGTTCTCGCCAGCTCCATGGTGCTACACACACAATGTTGTACCATGTTGGCATGTTATTGTGTGTGTGTGTGTGTGTGAGAGAGAGAGAGAGAAACACAAAGTTACTTATTCAAAATCCTGGCAATGCCAAAGTCGCCCAGCTTGACTTTCCGCCCTCGCTCAGTGAGGAAGATGTTCTGAAAGATAAACAAGTCGAGCTGACATGAACGCCACATGACATGAGGGCGGTATTCCATAACTGAGACCATAACACTCTTAACATAAAACACTGACACTACATTATTACTGCATATGTATTTGCAATGAAATGGATTTTGCAGTGTACCTGACTTTTAATGTCTCTGTGCAGGATCTTCCTGTCATGGATGTGTTTAAGGCCCAGGCAGATCTGAACAAACCAGTCCAGGACCTGAACAACACCGTGACATTTCTTTCTCAAAACATTGTAAGGCTGCATAGCATCAACTCTTCAAAAATAATTAAAAAATATGCATATTTTTAAGCAATTGCTGCCTAAATTTAACATTTTAAAACGTAAAAATGGCTAAATGGGCTAAAATACAAATAATCGGCATTCAGAAGACGCATTAAAAGACATTGCGATGATATGTAGTATTCTACACTGGCCACCAGGTGTCAGCAAAGCTGCTGCAATGCTCCGTGAGGCACACAATCACCAGATTTGATTGCTGGAAAAGCTATTTTGATCCAGGTTTGAATGATCTCACAACAGGCACAACAATCCCTAACATGGTCTTACCACCAATGTCACTTCCTGTCCACCCCCTCCCCACGAGTACACGTAGTATTTATTTCTGTATTTATTATTAAATGTGTTTTTTTCTCTTATTATGTCTATGACAAGGTGTAGTACAAGTGTTAAGTTGACCATAGGGGTGTTATATATGTCTGCAGGGCTCTAAGTGGTGACTTCCTGGCCGCTGAGTGTGTATGTTCAGTACTACCTGTTGTTCAGCAAAGAAAACTCCTCTCTGAGTGCTGATCTTCATCATCAGGTCTCCTCCATCGCAGTACTCCATGACAATGTACAGGCTGCCGCTTTCTACACAAAAACACACAATTCCTCACACAAAATGGGACAGAAAGCTAACTGAAATGTGCACACAGTCGTGATACACTCCTCCTACCTTGGAAGGAGCGCAAGAAGGCCACGATGTTGGAGTGCTCCATGCTGGACAAGAGGGCCACTTCCTTCTTGGCGGCATCCTTCTCCCTGACGGACATCTACAAGCACAAAGGTGTCGGTGTCGGACACGTGTGACCTGGCTCCATCAGAGTGTGTTTACCTTGGTGAGATTGATCTGCTTCACTACACATTGTGCGTCTGCTACGCCTTTAGATCGCACCAAAAAGGCTTTCCCGAAGGCGCCCTCTCCGATCTGACGCACAACTTCATAGTCGTTCATAACACCTGGAAGTTTTGTGAATTTTAAATATTATTTTGGCAGACTGTAGACAGAGACTTTACAACGCTTACGGGTAGTGTCAAATCTCAGCCACTAGGGGGCAGAGTGTACGGTACCTGTAGATTGTGATGTATTACTCCGCCTTGTCTATGTAGTATTTTGTGAAATAAGCTCCAATGTCATGTTCAATATGATACATATATAGCGTTAAAATACTCAATACAATTGTATAAAATGTGAACTCCAAATTGAAATGTATTACGTTTAAAGTTGAGAATGTACTGTGTCATAAATAAGATTTTTATGCATTAGTGGGTGAAGTAATTAAGTAAAACATACATTTCTTTACACTGTCAAAGTCAACGAGGCTGAAAAAAGTCCGTTTCCATGGCGACAAATCCACGCGAAGCTAGCTTTCATGCTAGCACAGTACAAGTTAGCGCTCTAAAGAAAGAATACACCTTTTTTTTAGCCATTTACTGTAAAACTGTGGTGCGTTACCTGTTAAAACAATGTATCCTCAGGTCTCAAGTATAGTCACTCGCTGGATTTAATCGCCAGCAATTTATTCAACACTTGCAAGAAACTATTCCGTGTATACACACCGGAAATGACGTACAACTTCGGCATGGTGGGAAATGTAGTTGTTACGTAGCTCGCGATGCTTGTTAAGACACTTCTGACGTATTTCAAAACGAAAGCGACGGCCACCTGAGTATACTTTTAAATGTGTTCGCATTAATGTGTGGGATACGGAAATTAAGGCACTTTATTTATTCCTCGCTTGTGATTACAAAATGAATTGATTGTTAATAGAAAAAGCGTAGCTGTTTGTATATCAGTTCCTTTACAGACTCAAGGTAACGCTCACAGAACTACATTACGTTGAAAACTCACGAGCTGAACGTTTATGTCGCCGCGAGTCCGCCATCTTGTGTAGCACAACCTTGTTCGTTTGCGACTTTCGACGTTTTTACTGATGGTTTCTGAATTCTGGACGCGATAATGCATTAAAATGCCCTACTGTGCGGCTGTAAACTACTGTTATATGCCTGTACACCGCTGCCAAGTTGTGCTACACAAGATGGCGGCGGTTGTGTCCGGATGTGAGCTTTCTATTTATGTGGTAACGTTCCACCTGGCGTGGATTTCCCACGATCCCCTTCAAATTAGCACCTTAATCAAGAAGGGCTTTCCATTTTAATCAAGAAGGGCTTTCCATTTGTGCTGGTGGCGAACACACACTGTAAACATCTAAAGTGGCCTGGGAGTGGCTGTTTTATGTTTGTTTACATTTATTTCTGAGTTCAATGGAAAAAGATGAAGAGACACACAATGTTTTTGTATATTTGTAATTGGACTGTTCATCTCTCCAAAGATTATCCACACATGCTACACACACACACACATATACATACAAATTAGTACAAGACTAGTCAATTTTTTCAAAAAACACTGGAAATAAACATGATTACATGTGCAACTTTAAAAATCTTTTCCCCCACCTGACATATTTTAAAATTTTTAAAAAAGAAAAGAGAAAAAACAGTCCAGTTAATTAAGAATGGTAACCAGAAAAAAGCAAAAGAAAAACAGTGTTAATAGTGTTAATGCTACAGCAGGAAAGTAAAAAAGGACGTCACCCTGTCTTGACGATACACTGAAACAAATGACCTGTATTACAATTTGCTGAGCTGCATGAAATGACAGCAAAGCTCCCAAACAATGCCACGGTGGGTTTTATCGTACGCTTCACAAAAAACAAAACATGTGAAGATGGGAAATAACAAAACCACAATCTCTCTGCACAGCATCGAAGCCGAAGAGCGGCCGCGAGGCGTCTCAAAGCTCACAGATCTGAGTCTCCACCACGAACTTGTTCTCAAAGTGGCGAATCTTGCGGCAGTTGAGAACCTCCCGCTTCTGCATACCTGCGGGAGCAGACAGACGGACAGAGTCGGGTTCCAGTCAAAGTTGAGTTCATTTTCCCGTTTGCCTACCCAGAATCCTGTCCCGGCGGTGCAGCTTGAAGGTTTCCTTGCCGCGACACAGGCTGTGGATGAATTGGCCCATCTGCTCCACGTGCTCCAGGCGCTCCGTCACCACCATCTCCTCCTGCACCAGGTAGGACTGTGGCAGGTAGGTACCGGCCTGGTTGGGGGGAGGAGAATGAGGCGAGATTACCTGTACTGTGCGGGGAGAGCAAATCAAGCGCTTTTTTCCTCCCGTCTGTGACGCTAATGGCCTGTCAGAACTTACCTGAGCTCACTTCTAAACAAACATTGAGGGGATGAGGCGAACACTCCATCGAGCACGGAAACAAAAAAGGAGCGGCCACCTTGCAGATGCTGGTGGTGCTGTGGTGTTTGAAAAGTGGAAAAGGTTTGCGACCTCCGTGGCATCACGTGGGCTGCTCGGAGCGTGGGCCTGAATACAGTGCACTTTGCTGGGCAATGCCAGCCGGCTCCTCCTGCTCCATCACTTCCTGTTCTTAACTCACTAGCCAAATATTGGAATACCACGAGAAGAACATGGGCTGATGACATTGACATGTTTATAGCCATTGGGGGGCATATTTCATTTTTAGCTGGAGACTGCTATGATATGCTGTGATGATTTTGTAATGTCTCTCTGGTTCGCTTTTGCTAAACAGCGAAGGCAAAGACACGGGATGTAGTCTGATACCTTGATGTTGGCCAGCAGCTCCAGCAGGTCCCGCGGGGGCATGACGATGGAGGTGTTGAGCGAGATGACGTAGCACTTGTTCAGGCTCAGGTCCAGGTAGGCGGTCAGCCTCTGAAGGTGCGACACACAAAAAAAAAAGTCAGCTGGGGGACGAGTGGAAAATGATAGCATTGTTCCTTCAGTTTTACCCGCTGGAAGTCGTGGACGATGTCTGCGGGGTCTCCGTCCTCAAACTCGGGCACCGGCACGTTGATGAGCTCCACCTGTTCCTGCTCCAGCACCCGGATTCTCTCCTCCAGCTGCCTGAGTGGGATCGGAAGCGCCACCTCCACCTGTGGCCAGAAAGACTCACACTGGAACTAAAACCTTGGTCCACATCCACCCACGTCCCGCCCAAAGGCTCCCTGCTCCTTGATGTGTACCCTTCTGTTCCGTACGGACTGACCTGGTCAAACTCGGTGATGGTGAGGTCCTCCTCGAGGTAGTTGACCTCGCACACAAACACCTCGTCGTCCTGCACAAGAGGAAGCACAGTGTGAGAGTCCACCCCGAACCGCCCGCACACTCACTATGCTGTGTCCGTCACGGCGAGACGCTGACCTCCAGGATGTAGTAGCGGTAGAGGTAGGCCCCGCCCACCACCATCCCTGACAGCATGAGGGCCACACCCAGACACATGCACCAGCACCAGGCCCGGGACTGGTGACGCACCGGCAGGGCGGCCTCGGCGTCCTGAAAGATTGAAAACTAATCAATCAAACTAATTGGTACGGATCGATACATGGCGCTGCTCTCATCGCCAAATCGGTACGGAACGATACATGGCGCTGCTCTCGCGTGGGCGTGAACGTGCGGGCGAGCAACGGAACTACGAGGCATGCAGCTACAACGCAAACTGGCAGCACAGCAGTTCAACATGTCAGGTCTCGACCCGGGTCGCCACACCCGCCAAGTGTGTGTGTGTGTGTGTGTGTGTGTGTGTATAAACAAAGGTCTTGTTCTCGATCCAGAAGATCAGATGGGGACATCCCGAGTTGTGTGTGTGTTGGGAATGTCTGTTGACGGTTAAGAACAGCTGGTAGCAACAATAAACACGCCCCTCATCCTTATTTCAGTCAGAACGGGCGAATATCGACCTGGCCGATTATCGGTCAATCACTAATTGGGACACAATCGTCCTCGATGATACGGCAAAGTGGTCCAACATGTGGTTGAACCAACAGATGAGTGTACCAAACTAGTGTGAAAAAAAACAGATCACACCCGAGAGCAGCTTGTGTTCCCATCGCCATAGAAACCACAACGTGACCAGGTTCAGTTTTCATGAGGGCGCTAGAGAGAGACCGCCATTATTCTTTAATGCCAAGATAAAGTTGTCGCCATCGAATGATGTCAGCCGGCCATCTTCATGGTCGCTTAGAAGACGCCCTTGTCCTCCCGCTTGTTTCATCTGAACCCGGCTTGAGTTATAAGGCTCGGTGCCCAGCAGGGGGGGTCAAGTTTAAGCTCCCCGGCTAAGTCTCTCTTGGCGATTAGAGTGTAATCTCTTTAGAGGCGTCCACGTGCCTCGGATGAGTTTTGGACAGTGGCTGACTTCGTCTTCATTGGGGCAGCAGTGGTGACTGGAGGTTGGTGGTTTGAAACCTGCTTCTTCCATCCCAGTCTCTGCTCTTATGGGGAGACGCAGCCTTCTCCATCGCTGCCCCCGCCCTCTGGGACTCTTTGGCCCATTTACTCCGTGCTTGCCCCGACCTTCCCACCTTCAAAAAACAAATCAAAACCCACCTGTTTTAAATCCGTTTGTAATGTCTAACTTTTTATACCTAACTGGTGCGCCCCGCCCCGCTTTTATCCTTGTTTTAGCTCTGAATGAATGTATGGATATTGTATTTTAATGCATCGTTTACTCAACTCCATTTTTTTTCTCTACTGTAAAGCGTCTTTGAGTACTGTGAAAAGCGCTATACATATTAAATGTATTATTATTATTATATTATTATGTCATTGGGCAGGACACTTCAGCCCCCCCCACAATCCTCCCATCCTCCAGAGTCCCATGCACAGCTGTATCAAGGTTTCTGTTAGAATCCCCTATGGCCGCTGTGGTTACAGATGTGGATGACCACCATCACTGCATGAATAATGGATCTCCGTATAAAACACTCTGGGTGTGGAAAGGTGCTACTACAGTGGAACCCAAGTTAGCGTATTTTTAGGTTAACATAGAAAATATACAAACAATATTGCCATTTGTTGCTGCAAAAAAGCAATCCTCACTCGCTAAATGTACTGCAAAAAAGGTCAGTAAGGATAATTCATAATGCCGCCTACAGAGAACATACTAACTCCTTATTTCTAAAATCACAAATACTTCAACTTGCTGAAATATAAAAACTGTACTTAAGGAAGTGGCCCCAGGACAGATCCCTGCGGTACACCATTTTAACACTAAAATATCTCTCCTGCAGATGAGAATACAACTTTTGATTTAAAACCGATAGCCCAACCCAGCGCTCATGGCGATGCAGCGGGATGGAATGATTAACCAGTTAAATCCACAAGGATTAGCATACCGTAGCTAATTCCGCAGTATCAGCAGCAATTAAAAGCTCATTAATTACCCTAAGAAGTACAGTTTCTGTACTGTGACTCTTCCCAAAACCAGACCGCAATGTCTCATACATAACCACTTCTTTCCGCAAGTTAGTCATTGAACCGCTACTGTTTTTCCATTATCCCCTTATTATTACTTATTATAATGGATATATTACATTATTTGAACAGAATATTCAAATTGCAACCTGATGTTTGTGCACTTATTTGCTCTGTCAGTTCAAATCTTCTATTTCCGAATAAAGAGGTGGAAATTAAAATATCTGATTAATCGGTTATTAAAATAATTGTGAGTACGTAGTTCATTCCTGACTTGGGCTTCTTTAGAATTGGTTGAATAATGGCCATTTTTAAGTAGGTAGGAACCGAGCCACTACTAAAAGAGCTGCTCCTAGTCCAATATTTTAAATACTGTATGTGGACTAATTGAAGGAAGGATTTCTCTAAGAAATCTGGTCGGCAGAATAATTGGATTGACATTATTTCTTAAGGGAATATCTGTTTCAGTTGGAGCCAGGCCTTCTGGCACCAATTAAAGATGTTAACCAAGGTTCCGCTGTACGTGTTCTGTGATTGGCTGGACCAGGGTGTGCCCTGCCCCGAATGAGGACAACCTCATGCTTTTCACTCCGGGCGGAGGGAATGGATGTTATGATGACCACATGCCAGCGAAGCAGCAAAGCTCAGCTGTGAGCTGAAGTGCAGACGCTGCACTTGTGGCGGTTAAGGTCTTAGCTCGTTAAGAGTCTTTCAACGAGCACTGACTGATAACAGCAGAGCAGATGGCGAGCTATCTACAAGGTGGGCCGGGGCGCACAACGACACACAGCGATCCCGGGGGGGAAACATGCAAAGCCTTGAAAGGAACTGGACTTGCCCCAAATGACGATTTCTGTCTGTCATGCAGTAAACATTGTAGCGGCTCTCCGCCCAATTTTGGCACTGGAGATAAGGAAAGTCAGTGGAGGAAAACAGGAAGCAACGTGCATCCTGACACAGGCGGCGGGAAGCTGAACCGAGTGTGGAGCTGTGCTAAATATTAAGCCAGCTCAACAACTGTCTAAAATAAAATAAGACGACATGCTCAGACTAGCGGCCAAGGTCACGTTCAAGACATCAAGCCAATGTAGTAGAAACATGTTCTTCTTGCGCAGCTCCTGTTAGCACATCGACAGTTTGATCTTCTACTGCAAGCCGACGTTATTTCTCAACTATTTTTTTGTTGTCTTGCATCACATTCAGCACGAACGGCAATGAATCATACTCGACTGGAAATGCTCGCCGTGTTGCCTGTGCGGCAGATGTGCTCGCTCTATTCCAAGAGTGACGGCCCGCACAAGAACACAATGTGCCGTGCTTGGGAGAACACCAGATACCAGAAGGAAATCATTATGGGTGACATGGACTGCAGACTGTAATGATAAAACAAAATAAAACTTGGATTGTTGCTGATAGTAGCGGAAAGGAAAAATATGACGATAACCATAGAAGAAGAAATGAAAGTTACAGTGAAATACGAAAGTGTCTGGATGCTCAGTATAATTACATAGCAAGATTTCATTATAATAACTACCTGTACTGAGGCTGTCAAACTATTAAATGTTTTAATCAGATTAATCACAGGTTTTTGTAAATGAATTAAACATGATTAATCACCATCTTCAAAATCTCCAATGTTCTTAGGAATTTGTTTGTAATATTAGGACTATATTCCCATAATATTTAGATTTTACTTCCATATCCTAACTTTTCCTCCAACTTCATTTTCCAAAAATTACAACTTTATTCATTTTTTTGGTTTCATTTTGTATTTTTCTTTAATATTTCAACGCCAAACCCCATTTTTCCTCTTATTATTTTATTCACATAAAACTGTGAGTGACTAATACTACGTTTTTCACTTAATACGTTGACTTTTATGTTAATCATTACGAAAATAATAATAAACATCACAGCACGTGACGGTCGTAAAAATTTGCAAATGGCTGCAGTGACAGAGGTCTCGCGCATGCGCAGAACGTACGTATAAGCGTATCTGGGAAGGATTGCGACAGACACAAAAGGAGGAAAACCCTGTCAACAAACCGCCGTCGGTTAAAAAACTCATTTCTTCGCCATTCCCCCTCAGGAACTTGCTAGTTCCGGTTTCAGCTATGCGAACAACCGCTGATATCAACATCTGTCAGCCAGTCCAAGGGACGCTGTGATAAGCGGGTTCTCCTGTTTAAGTACATATTCTTGCACTGTTCAAATCCCGGAAAAGCAAATAGAAAGCACTCGCATGTATGACATTCTCTGGCACAATGTGACAAATGTCCACACAGTTCTGTTTGCGGTGAGAACATGCCAAAAGGAGATTTGCTTTTGTTTACTAACAGTAAATCCTAACTTCTGCTCGCTAGAAACAGCATTAAAGCCATTAAAGTTACATTAAAGTACAACTAATGCTTACTTTGAAGTGAAGTCAGAGAAGTCGCAATAATAAACAAGCAAATGTTATAATGAGCATTTAGCCCAACCGGAAGACATCCGAGTGTCGAACTAACCTCAACAACAACACTCACAAGGTTGGCAATTTTCCACTTACTTTGTCCTCCTCGGCTATCAGCGTTTCCGCGTCCTTTTTCACATCTTTTTGTGAAAAGGCCGAGTTAAAAGACACTTTCACCATCGTGGAACGACAAACCACAAACCCCCAGTCGACGAAAAACAACCACGAAAGTCGTCACACGGAAGAAGAAAAGTCGTAGTTTAAGTTCTGCGTCTCACTTTCGCTCTGAGAGCTGTGTGAATGCGAAGGAGGAAAACAACAGAGGAAGTGTAGATGGTGACACTTCCGGGTTGATTTCAGAGTAAAAGCATGTAAGGCGGAGTTCCACTGCACTTGCTGTTCATTCGTAAACAATACTTTTGTGAAACATAAACACACATTTCTCTCCATAATCTACCGTATTGAGTAGTCAGTAATACGAAATCATATTATTCCTAAAATCTAATTATTCCTTATTAAATTACATTGTCCTAGAAGTGATGCTTTTTTTTTTCAAATAAAATATTTAATATTTGAATGAAACTTTTTCCATCAAAGGTTGCATAAAGAATATTTAAAGAATGCAAGGGTCGCTATAATATTTTGTTGGTTTAAGATATGCTAAAATATATGCAGTTAAATAGAAATTACTACATACTAACAATAGAATTTTTTTTCTTTAACTTTAAAAGTCCAATATGATGGTATAATTTACAATATATAATGCTCTGAATTTTAAAGTAATTTGCAATTTCTTAACATTTTTCCTCGCTATCCCAATTGAGGCAGATACAAAAAAAAAGCATTTGCAGCCGAACTGCCATACATGAAATTACAGCCTCATAAATATGCAAAAACATTTAAAGAAAATATTATTTAGCCAAAAAATGACACATAACACAAAATAAAAATAATTCACTTTATCAGCACAGAAAAGGAAAGTTTGTCAGTCAGCGACAGAAGCTAATTATTACAAAAAATAACCCTCAGAAGAGACATTTTGGCAAACCATAAACATGCAGTGTTTTTTTGCAGAAAACTTATATAGCTTTGAAACACCAAAAAAGGTCAATAAAGATAAAATTAAGTATAATAATAAAACTGGGTTTCATTCATTGGTGGCGTGCACTCACTCTTCTCTTCTACGTAGAAGACAAGAAAGATTTGTAGCAAATACAATTTAAAGATCTAACAAGATTGTGTTTTGGTCCAACAACCCTCAGCAGCATGTGGAAAGAATCCTGGCGGCGGTCCACTGGTTCCGTCTTCTTTGGTGCGCCATGTCACATAACCCAACAAACACTTGGGCTACCTCACAAGAAAGACCTTCATTGAGTTTGTACTACTTCTTAACATGTTTTTTCCATGGAAAGAACAGTTTTGGTCCCTGGCAGTCCCTCGCTCTCATTGCTCCAGTTTGCCCATCAGCATGTCGGTGGCCGCTAAGAACGAGGCCTCAAACTCCTGGTCAGAGAAGCGCAACACAGAGCGCCTTGCGTTGCGTCGGATCTCCATCCTCTCAGCCGCCGACAGCGCCAGGATGGTTTCCATGGCGGCCACGTAGCCCTCTTCGCTGTTGGCCAGGAAGCCCGTCTGTCCGCCTTCGTACGGCACGACGATGTCCAGTTTGGGACCGCCGGACTTGTGGGCCAGAACGATGGTGCCGGCCGCCATGCACTCCACCACTCCTGCAGACAAGGGTGTGATTGGTCAGCTTAGAAACATGATGACAAAATGATGACAGTTGTTTCTTACCGATGCCAAAGTGTTCGTTCCACATGGTGTGCAGACCAATGGTGGCGTCCACCAGCTCCCTCTTCAGCTCCTCAAAAGGAACGTTGAGTTTAAAATCCACGCGGTCTTCCACGCCGAGCTCCTTACAGAGCCCACGCAGCTTGAGCACTCTCTCTTCGTCCTCCTGGTTCCTGCAGCCCCCGATCAACACCAGCCTCAGAGACTCCCGCCCCCTGGGACCCTCCTCCTTCCCGCTGAGCAGCTTATGAAACGCTCTGATCTGCAACCGGTGGTCCTTCTCTGGCCGGAACTGACCCACAGACACGATAGAGTGGCACTTCCTGTCCTCCGCGCCGTTCCCGTCGCCTCCCAGCTCCTCCCAACCGTCGTCTACTTCTTCGTCTTCTTCGCCCAGCTGCACGTCCAGAAAGGCCTTGATGTCGCAGGGCGGGTAGACCACGCTGGTGCGGCCGGGGGACCTCCACAGCGCCAGGATGTGGCCCAGCGTCCACGTGGAGTTGACCATGATGACGTCGCTGCAGGAGCCGGCCAAGCCGTAGAGAAGAGCGAAGAAGCAGTAATACACCACCTTTGCCGCGCTCAGCAACGGGTTTCTGGAGATGAAGTCTGCGTTGTTGAACCTGAAATGCGACAAGACGACATCACACAGGGTGACACTCTTGTACATCATGTGGATGAACCTGATGAAATGTCAATCATTTGGCCGCCTTAGCGTGTGTACGTGTTCACCTCGGGTTCCTCTCTCTGACCACAGACAACATGTCAGTGCTAACGGTGGGATAGTGAACATAGCTCGCCACCTGACAGCCACCCAGGTAACGAAAGATGGGCAGGGTGAAGGCGTAGCCCATGGAGTCCACATACAGGTCAGGAACATAGGCCATCAGAGCCTCCCAGCCTGGGACACACACACACGTCACAATTGAATCATTTGGTTAACTTAAAACTTAAAACTACACAAGAAAAAGGCCAACATGTTTAAACAGATGTTGGTGCCATACAGGTGTAGGGAAAAACAAAGCAAACAACCACCATCTTTAGCGTCAGTCTTACCCAGGAACATGGAGCCGGCGCTCTGGCCCAGCAGAGTGAAGTGAGGGTAGGAGGCGGCCTCCACCAGAGCACGGTGGCGCAAAAAGACAAAACTGACCGGTCTGGGCAGTTTGATGTTGAAGCGCTGTCTGGCTCGCTCCAGGATCTGAGCGCCGGTTACTTCCTGGTCGCCCGTATACACCACAAAGGTGACACCGGGATAGCTAGGATGAGAGGAAGCATTGGATGAAAGGGAATGCAATGTTATGGTGCACTTGAGACTTGTGAGGAGTCTAGTAAAGCAAAAGTAAAGCAAAACGTGACGTCAGAGGGGTTAACATTTTTAGTAGGTGTGAAATGTACACCATAACACACAGGTATAACAGAGTGGGGTGTACCGGTGCATGAGGGCCCTCAGCGCGCACCAGAGGACCCTCTCCCCGCCTCCTCCAGCGTTGCAGTACGGATGGAAGAACGCCACCGCCGGCCCATCGTCCCGAGCGCGGCGAGCTCTTCGGCGGCCCTGTAGCCAAACGCGAAGCCCCAGCAGGACCAGTAGCAAAACAAGACTCAGCACCAGGCTGAGGACCAGACAGGGAACCACCAGGGACCACAGCAGCCTGGGGAGCAGGTGCTAATGTTTATATGGCGGCTAGCTTACTGCCTGCTCTACCTGGTATGTGATGCTAGCTACACCAAACGTGTCACTACTTTGTGTACAACACTTAGCTTCGAGGAATTGTTATGTGTTCGAAATTAGTGGCGGCATTTACCTCATGAAGTCACAGAAGCACAGAGAGAAGTTGTGATGATGGTGGTGGTGGTGGTCAGCCATCTTGACAGCTGAGGCTCCACGGACAGCTCCGACCAGATCACGTGATTGACGGAGACAGCCGAAGAGAGGTTCGTTTTGGCTAGTGAAATCGTCAGGGAACCATCGCAACGATATTAACGAATACAACAACACAGTCATATATTATCAGATAATTAATATTCATCCAACATAATGCTGACAACGTCTTCGGTTTATTGTAAAAGGACTGCAGGTTTACTGTAGAGGACTGCAGAGACAACATCAGTAATATTTAAAAAATATATAAAATGCTTATTTAAATGCGTACTTAAAATGAATATTTGGTTAGCACTAATGTAATATCTACAAAATATACAATTTTCCAATCCCTTGTTCGCACTGACGTTATCTCTGCCGTCATTTCCGCTTCCGGTTAAGTACGGAAGTGGCTTAAGCAAAATGGCGGCTACCGCGACGGATAAGTCAACAAAAGAGCGTCTCTTGTGCGTTTTGGATGACCTGGAGGTTTTATCACGGTAAATTACAACTCTCTGACTTTTAGTTGATGTTTAAAACCCATAATTTGGTCATATTGGTTTGGCGAATCGGTCCGCTGGGAGTTCTCCATTCATTGTTTTTCACTGGGTGTTTTGCTAAGTGTGTCCATTTCTTCATTTCAGGGAGCTGATTGAGATGTTGGCTTTGTCCCGTAGTCAGAAACTTCCACAACCCGGAGAGGACACTCAGGTACCTACTGTCCATACACGAGGACCAGCATTTATTACCAGCATTATTTGAATTTCTAATGAACCCAAGGGGAAGAAACAGGAAGTCGTTCTGTGCCCGCTATTCCAATATGCATTTGTGTCGGTCTAAGATCCTGGAGCTGCTAGTGCAGCGTGACCGTGAGTTCCAGGAGCTGATGGAGGTGGCCCAGCAGCAGGGAAAGGTGCACCAGGAGATGCAGCTTCTGGAGAAGGAGGTGGAGAAGCGGGACAGCGACATCCAGCAACTACAGAAGCAGTTGAAGGAGGCCGAACACATTCTGGTGGGCAAACTGCTATTTCTGCCATTTCTCATGCAAACACGCATTCGTACTATGAAACAATTGTTACATTAGCCTGGTAGGTTAGGTTTTGCAATGTAGCCAAGTCATAGAAATGACTGTAATGCGAATGCTCCATTTAATAACTGACAATTCATAATCGACATGACTCAAAATGATGCAGACGTCATTGCTTTAATCTACATTTGCCCATCTTTGTCTTTTAAAGGCGACAGCAGTTTACCAGGCCAAAGAGAAGCTGAAGTCCATTGAGAGAGCCAGGAAAGGTCAGCGAGCCCACCTGTGTGGCACACTCAGGGTGTGTACGATCAAACTAACAAGTCACTCTCCGCAGGAAGTATCTCCTCAGAGGAGATCATCAAGTACGCTCACAGAATCAGCGCCAGTAATGCTGTGTGCGCCCCACTCAACTGGGTCCCAGGTAGGAAGCAGACAAACACAAACACTTGACACTAGAGGTTGTCAGTCAAAAAGAACACATGTTTTTTGACAGGTGACCCGCGGAGACCTTACCCCACCGACCTGGAGATGCGCAGCGGGATGTTGGGTCACATGGCCAACTTGCCTACCAATGGTGTGAATGGACATCTGCCTGGTGATGCGCTCGCTGCTGGGAGGTTGCCAGGTATTTTGATTTAAAAATGTGTATAGTTATATTTAATATGCATTCTCTTGACCCTTTCACAAAGTTATGTAGAAATTTGTAGTTTTTTTTATTAAACTAATAAAAACAAATGTGATGTTGCAATATTGCCTCTCCTCTTCCCCGTTAAGATGTCCTGACGCCCCACTACCCCTGGCCGTCGTCTGATCTTTCTGTTGGCATGCTGCCTCCGCACCATGGCAATGACTTCGGTTTGGAACCTCCGGGACACAACAAGGAGAACGAGGACGACGTAGAGGCCATGTCGACGGACTCTTCCAGCAGCAGCAGCGACTCAGACTGAAAGACTCTTCTGTGTGCGTGTGTGTACATTTAAACTTGTAAATAAAAAGTTTTGGAGTAGTTTATTGTTTGGTCTGTGCTCAAGATTTTGATGTTGCTTCTCAAGCAAATGATTGAGATCATGTACTAAACTCAATTATTTCAATTTGTTGTCATCGAAGCAGGCAGTGTGTAACTGTAGTGTGTGTTAGTAGTCACGGAAAAGCTGAAAGAGAAATAAGTGCCCAAGTACAGATCAAAGTTGAAAAGCTATGCTCTTTTTGAGTGCAAACTCTCTTGTTTGTTTCTTTTGGCTTTTTTCCTGATTTTAGAGTCTCAATGGGCTAAAAAAAATATACAATATTTAGAAGAAAATTTTATTTGATTGAAGGTATGCAAGTAACTTAATTGCTACAAATAGTTTCCGTAATATAAACTAGAAAAATATAACAAAAGTCCGTGCTACCTTCAGGGACACTCCGGACATAACGAAATGTAATATTAACCAAATATTGACCCAAAGTGTATATGTGTAAGTTGCTGTTTTTTTATTGTAATAGACGTTTGGGTTTGAACGACACTGTGAAGAGGTTGATCTGACATCAAGATAATCGTCATTCGAAGCACATCTTGTAAAGTCCCACCTTGGTAAAGACAACACAGCTGCCGCCACCCTTCCCAACGCATGCGCACTCGGCATCGCCTGTGAAGCAGACATGGCGACGTCCCTGATCTGCGGCCGTTTGACGGCGAGCCTGAGGAATTCAGGCCACAGGAACACGATTAGCTCCGCTTCCAAGGTGAGACTTAGACCACATGAAAGCGGGAGGTTCTTGCTTTAGGGGCCTATGGAAGTGATGGTGCTACGGCCGCCCTGACCGGCACAGCACTTGGGGGAAATGACAGGGTCAAATATGACATTAGCATAAGTAGAGTCCGTTATTATTGCTAATGTGCAAACTAGCGCCTAGCTAGCTTTCGTTAGCTACGCCTGGAAGCAGCTAACACGCACACAGAAGCATTTGTTAGCTTGTGTGTGCAGTGTTTTTGTTGCTGTATGTCTACCGAATTGACATATCCGTGACCTCCAGGACGCTTCGCTCGTCCTCCCAAAGTTTGCCGCAGCAGTGTTTAGCTTCCGCTTGCAACAGCTAAATATGTCAGCTGCTGAATAGAAACACGGAAGCAAAACATGAACAATGTACGTCACCGATGCAGAATTATTGAACTTAAACTTCCAAATGTAGTTTTATTGACACTAGCCTCTGTTGTTTAGCATGCTGTAATATTAGTTGAAGTAATGCGACGAACACAACGCAAATGTTTTTGGTCACCAATTAAAATCAGTGCAGTGTTGCTATGATTCACACTTGCCACAGCAGCTCCACTTCCTGTCTTGCATTCTCACATCCTCAGTCAAGTTTCCACACGTCTTTCTGTCATACAGGTTTTGTGTGGGATTTCTGTATGAAGGAGACTCTTGTCCGAAGGACTATGTTAACCTTATAATGCAAATAACATTCAGGGTGCTGACTGCCACATAGCTTCTTCCCTCATGTTAAGAATGCCCTCTCTGTCCTGGCCTCTCCAGGTTCTAGCAGGTTCCACTGGCCTGTTTGGGGGCCATGGCTCCCAGACGCAGCTCCCCCACCTCCAGCAGCAGCAGAGGAACCTCTCCCTGCACGAATACATGAGCATCGGCTTGCTGAAGGACGCCGGCATTTCTGTGCCGGCCGGCATGGTAGCCAGCTCCTCGGACGAGGCCTACGCCGTGGCCAAGCAGATCGGTCAGTCAAACATCAAACTACACGGAATCTCACATGGGCTGAATTCATACTAGGCTGTTTTTGAAGGATTTGGGTCCGACTCCCTTCCCTCTCCTGCCTGCACTTACACTGAATATTTGCAAACACAAATATACTCTAAATCTTATAATGTACCTCAGTTATAAAATGCATTCAACATTCAGCTGTATACATAAAGGAACAATTAAAGACATACAGTATTATTGTACTTACACAGTATCACGTCTTGTCAAAGCACCCTATGCTGGATTCACTATTTTCCCTCTGCAGATAGCGCCATCTAATCTCCTATTTAAAACAAAAAGGTAATTATTAATCATTTAAAACAAGGGATCTCTTTTATCTTGTGCAAGGTTGCAGCTGCCATTCATTTTTGCAAGAGGAGCTATCGCTAATTAAATGAACTAAATGAATTAAATTAAAATTAATATTAGAATTAAATGACACGTTTTTATCACGCACATGTGCACGTTTTTGGTTTGACTGATGGATTATGTGGAGTATCTTTATTTTTTTTATATAGTGAACTGTGTCAGTTAGTATTAATAAGCTCAGAGTGATCGCATTACAGTCGTATCACTCGGCTACGTTGTGTGTGTGTGAATCGCGGCGGGCCCCAATCCACCTCGCCCAATTGTGCCAAAAGAGGGGAAGGCTGCCGTGCGCTCACACAGGCACCGTACGATTGGCCTAGTGAGTACAGTTGTACAAGGCAAACTAGTAAACTAAATCCTAGTAACTGAAAGTGCGATGACTTGTACTGATGCCAGCTGAAAAGTGTGCAGTGACCTTTCAGCGTGAGGACTTCTTAAATAGCCAGTGCCAAACATGGCGTCCTGGTCTTAGCGGTATCGTGTGTCAACCCACTGTCATCCATCAGCAGTGGGATATTTACAGAGGCGGAGCCAGAAACAGTGCAGTGTTGATTGGTGGGACATGGAATGGTTGCTTCCAGAATGTGAAGAAAACAAAAACAAGACACGTGTCCTCCATTGTGGTTTTATTCTCATTGCTGTGTGTGGCAGGTTCTAAGGATCTGGTGGTGAAAGCTCAGGTCCTGGCGGGCGGCAGAGGGAAGGGCACATTCGAGGGCGGACTGAAGGGAGGAGTCAGGATCGTCTACTCGTAAGTGTTTCTGTGCTTGCATCATTTTTGTCATTCCACGCTCTGGTTTCTGACTCCTCAACCGTTCCTGTGTGTCCCAGGCCGGAGGAGGCGCGAGATATTTCGTCGCAGATGATTGGCCGGAAGCTGTACACCAAGCAGACGGGGGAGGCGGGCCGCATCTGCAACCAGGTGTTCATCTGCGAGCGCAGGTACCCGCGCAGGGAGTACTACTTCGCCATCACCATGGAGAGATCCTTCCAGGTGAAGAACACTCAGACCTTCAGCAACCTCAAACTGAAGTTTTTTGTTTTTTTTTTACTCTGGATGTCATGATACACTTTTTCATTTTTCCGATACTGCAATGTTGTTTATCGGCCAAGACCTAACTGATGCCATCTGGTCTTCGGTTTTGTTATACTTAGGGTTACTCAAATATGAGTAATATTGAGATACCGATACCAGATAACAGATGATGTTACATCTCGCATGGCCTGAACCCGAGACCAAGTGAACATTGACTTAGCATTAGCATTGGCGTGTAGAGCTTGGACTTTACAGTATAGTATTATGCAGTATTATGTCATACTGTCAAATCCAACACTTCAAATCATGGAGATGATGGCGCCGGGCGACCAACCTTTTTGTCATCTTTAGAGACCTCCCGAGATGCTGATTGAGAATAGGATGGGACCATCCCTGGTTTTGACTTTTTTTGGAATCATGAAAACACACTTTTGAGGTGGCCAATACAGTCAAGTTGTCAGTTCTCCCGACCACCACTAGATGGCAGCACAACACAATGTAACCCGTACTGATATGCTGACTGAAATTCAGCTCCAAAAGATTTCCACCCGTGCAAATGTGAATGAAGAACCTGCCGTGGGCTGCACATATTGATCTTTATAGTTCAATGAGCAGAAAAGCATTCATGAAGTTAGGTAATAACTACCACACTTAGATGAACTACCTATCACTACCTAACACCACGAATATTTATTTGTTTTTGTTGCATTACTGCTCATTTGTGCCACAGGGCCCCGTGTTGATTGGAAGCTCGCAGGGGGGCGTCAACATCGAAGATGTGGCGGCGGAAAACCCAGACGCCATTGTGAAGGAGCCCATCGACATTGTGGAGGGCATTAAGATGGAGCAGGCACTCAAGGTGGGGATCAATAGCAGATGACGGCAGTCACAAAAACAACTGGAGATGCTCCCACTGCGTGGGCCGGGGGCCCCGAGATCGAAAAAGAGGCGGCAGATCAAGGGAGGAATTGTGTGTGTGTTTGTCCTTCTGTGTACCCAAACGATTGGGATTTAATGCTCGCATGGAAAGCCGCTTCCCACGGCGCCGTACAAATTATATTTCTACTTATGCCTGCAGACCGACCCTTGCTTTCATTCACATTCTTCGACTGTCACGCTGTGCCTGTAAACCATGTTGGTTTGTGTTGCAGTAGACCTTGGCCTGCATATTGAGTAGATGTTGTCATAGTGAGAGCACACGCTCAATACGTCTGTCAGCACAAGAGATGCTGATTGTAAGAAGAGTCCAATAGATGGCTCCCTCCATTGTTGCGATCAATAGCATTCACACGCAGGAACGTACCCTGGCTGCTTTGTTCAAACACCCCACAAGTCATTTATTCTCGCTCAGTCTGCAATGCCGGTCCGCTTAGCATTTGTGTGCATTGGAAAAGAACGTGTTCCAGGGTCAAGCTGTTGCCCTTTGCTCTTGCTGAAGGTCGCACAGAAGATGGGCTTCCCGCCGGCACTGCAGAAGGAAGCGGCGGAGAACATGGTCAAATTGTACAATGTGTTTATCAAGTACGACGCCTCCATGCTGGAGATCAACCCCATGGTGGAGGACTCCTCTGGCATTGGTACAAGTCTCTTAGCGACCAATCTGAGCCACTCGGAGCGGGACCGCCGCTAACAAGGTTGCCGTTCTTGTCTGTCGTCAACAGTGATGTGCATGGACGCAAAGATCAACTTTGATTCCAATGCGGCCTACCGCCAGAAGAAGGTGTTCGACTTGCAGGACTGGACCCAGGAGGACCCCCGAGACCGGCAGGCGGCCTTGGCTGACCTCAACTACATCGGCCTGGATGGAACTATTGGCTGCCTGGGTTAGTTAGTCGCTTCTAAGGACTTGAACTGTCGAATATTGTGAGATAAGGTTCTTATGTGTCGTGCAGTCAACGGAGCCGGACTGGCGATGGCTACCATGGACATCATCAAGCTGCACGGCGGCACGCCTGCCAACTTCCTAGACGTAGGGGGCGGAGCCACAGCCCATCAGGTGACGGAGGCCTTCAAGCTCATCACCTCCGACAGGAAGGTAAGAAGAACTGTGTGAAGCAGCAGGATTGATACGTTTTTACAACATTTCGATTTAACTCCAGTTTCTGAATTCCTGGAGGTAAAACATCATAAAGTTGTATTTGTCCGAACCAAATATGACATTGCTACTATTTACCAACAAACATAGTACGAACCCTGGCTTCAAGGACTGTACTAACCAACAGAAGCCACTGTCTTGGTCTGTCATCCGGCCCTATGTCCATGATGAAATCTCAGACTGCTTGAGGCCTCACGTTGTCTCAAACCTTTCAAAAGCTGCGGCGATTGGAACAAGCCCCGGGCGTTATAGCTATGCTGGGCATTGTTTGAATTTGAACAGTTTCAGTTTTGATCCCGATTCCGACACTACGACCCTCGATTCCGATCATGAAATTTTCTTGCTTGTCTCAGGTTCAGGCCATTCTAGTCAACATCTTCGGAGGCATCATGAGGTGCGACGTCATCGCTCAGGGCATCATCATGGCTGTGCAAGACCTCGACCTCAAGATCCCCATTGTTGTGCGTCTACAAGGTAGAAAAGATTCTTCCTGCTGGCCTCCCAACATTGAACCTTCCGTAACGGCGTCGGCGTATAGTGAAATGCTTCCGTCACTCTTCTTCTTTGGTCGTTGCAGGCACACGAGTAGATGACGCCAAAGCTCTGATTGCTGCTAGCCCACTGAAAATCCTGGCCTGCGATGACCTGGATGAAGCCGCCAAGATGGTACACACTCAAATACACAATTCTTTGATTGTCCATGGTCAAATATAACGTAATATTACATAAGTGTTATCTTTGTGGTGCATTCATAGGTTGTCAGACTTTCGGAAATCGTCTCGCTGGCTAAGGAGGCTCAAGTAGACATCACCTTTCAACTTCCCATCTGAAACGCTTGCTGTTCCTGGACATCCCCGCCCCTTTCCGAAACGGACAGCAAACACAACCCCCTGAACCCGTTCTTTACACCCTCGTCCTTCGTCTGTGGCATGGTGGCACAAAAACACCTTCCTGTATCCCAAACTTATTTTTACACCCAATTAATGCGCACAAACGCACTCCTCACTCGGCACTAAATAGATGCACGCCGTTCAAGTCTTTTGGGTGTAAAATACGCCCGCAAATGCATCGGAATGACTGCATCTTAGCATGAGTGTCTCGGTGTGTTCAAGCTTAAAAAAAATAAATAAATGAGGTGGTGGGGGGGTTAATGAAAATAATAGACCTGTATGGGGAAGCTATAAACGTAGGGCAAACAAATTTAGCTGAAACACAACAACACCACAGCATTTCTTCCAGCTGAGACACGGCCCAGAATGCGACTCAATTTCCGCCTCAATAACGCGGCCATAAACAACAGGATGGCGGCGGTTTGCCAACGGGTGATTGCGACACCGCGTCTCCTCCCTGCAGGCACGCCACCGCCGCAATAACCAGGCGGGAGCGTCGATCAGAGCGCGTTAAGCGGCCATGATATGCCGCGTGCCGTACCGCATGCCAGAATATTCCCAAGAGGTTTGAAGCTGTGATTTTGTGTCGCGTCACAGACACTACTCGAGAACTTTGGACTAAAAGTTCAGGCTTGAAAGGTTTGGTGTGGCCCTAACGGTTTTCTGGACCCACCCACACACATAGATCTTACCGCAATGTATTATTCAGTGCTTCTGTAATGGAACCCAACTTTTTTTTTTTTTTTTAATGAAGAAGCACCCCGGGGGAGGGTGGCAGACAGTCTAAATGTGGCTTTGACGCAACGGTAAATCACTTCATGCCATTTCCTGCCTTTGCCTTTATTCTGCTCCGCTCCCTGTGTCTCTGTAGAATTTAAAAATTAAAACTCCCTGGTGATTTGAAGGCTGTAGTTTAACCGCGCGCACGCTCGCCAAGTAACGCATCGTCAAACTGCACGCTCCTATTTGACGATCTGCAACAGGTCTGCTGAGCAGACTTCAGCATCCCGTCGGCGGCAGCTTTGATCTGGTTTCTCTTCATCTCGTGTTACTTTTTGGATGTGTAACGTTACAAGCGCTCCTTTCTGTCTCGCTATTTATTAACATGTACTGTACGCTCCATGCCGCCATCATGCCACGACGGAGGCTACCTTTTTGTGGTACATCATTCTGTACATCGTGGTCAGAGTTGGTGCAAGGCCCCACCCACACTCCATGGCCACACCCCTTTCACGTGACACGCCACATTGTGACCTGATTAAATCTTGTAAATAACCAAACCGCCACTCTGTAAAATATTTATGCTGCCCTTAAGGGGTTCAATAATCAGAGAAAAATAAAGACAGGACATCGGTGTATCTGTGCTTTGTTTCATTCATTATGAATGTTGGAATACTTTCTTTAGAAAACTCAAAATTCAAGTGTTTATTGGTTGAAAGCGTGTCTTGCTGGAGGGCGTGGCCTCCAGAGACCAACACCCTTATGTATAAGAGTCAACAGTTGCAAGAAACATGCATTATTTATTTGTAAGGGTTGAATTTTTTTTTTTTGTACATAAGTTACATAATTGGGTTTCAATACTTTCAGACATGGACACTAATAAAGAGAAGCTGACTTTTACTTATACAACTATAAGGTGTATTATCATGTAGGCACTACTTCAGTAATACTCAAAAATGTATCTTGACTAATCAATAATCAAATAATCTGTGATACATTTAAACAAGCAAAGCAAAGGTGTAATAAAGTGGGTAACGTCTGTGTTTCAATTGGCGCACTTACTAGTGTTGTGACGTTCACGAACGAACCGGCTCTTTTGAACGGCTCATTAACATGAACGATGGGAACCGACTCGGAGCCCAGCCCAGCGGCGCGGTGCTTATTAGATTTGCAAATAGCATCGCGCCACGTGGTGCACGATGACTTAAAACTTAATATAAAAATGAGCCAAATGAGCCAGTTTTTTTGAACGGCTCTTTGGAAGCTCTCCTCAAAGAGCCAAAAATCCCATCTCGAGCACTTACACATTAAGTGGCTCAGCGTCCACAGTACATACAGCAAAGACCAGTACCTGGATATATGTGCCCTGCGATTGGCTGGCGACCAGTCTAGGGGCGGTGCCCCGCCTCTCACCGGAAGACAGCTGAAATAGGCTGCAGCTTACCCGCGACCCTAGTGATGATAAGCGGCATGGAAAACAGATAAATTGATGGATATTGCGACCGCCATTACAACGTCCCCAGGAACTAAGTACGTATAATAAATTTCCATTACATTGTGTGCTTATGTGTATGTGTACGCAAAACACTCCCCAAACTTCACCTGTTGTTAGCAAGTAAGCTACAATTCACACAAACCCGATAGAGGATCGTTTTTATAGGCTATACATGACATCAAAACAATACTCACATCTTTTGGGACGCGTGAAAGGCAAAAGTCTTGGAAGTTTGTAACTTCCTGACCTCCCCAAAATACAAATCAAAGGTTAATTAAAACCGGAAGTGATTCTTCGCCTTGTTTTAAGTAGTCTCGACTGGTTCATTGGTGCTTTACTGCCTCCTTCAGGTTGAATGCGGTATTACACAATGAAGGTGATTAATCGACTTTCAGAGTGGCATCATGTCCACTTAATGCTCGAAAATTAACCCATAAATGTTTTGCATTTCAGAGGTTTATTCCTCACACACAAAATGTGTGTTTTTATTTATTTATTTCACTCTGTGCCATGATGAAACGTCATTTGTTTGTTTATGGTGTAATACCATTTTCTCATTACTGAATAGCAGTTCCATGTAGTTCTAATGAAAGCAGCTAAGGTGCTGAATCATGACTTTTCTGTTACCTTGTGTCCCTCGCTTGGGCTGTTATGCCAACAACATAATTACCACTCTCAATTTTCCATCATTAATATGACCTAAAAACAATATCCAGTTCAACGTTGTCATTAGAATTAACTTTTTTATTTCGTATTTTGACTTTATTCTTGTAGAATTACTGCTGATATTTTGTTTTTTATTTTGTAGTTGTCTTGTTAAATGACATCTTTAGAACGTGCTCTGGGCCAAAAAGGGTCCCTGTGCCGCACTTTGGACCCTCCTGGTTTAAGGCCTCCAGTTCAACTTAGCCAAAAATTGTTACAAGTTTTAACCATCTTCTTCTTCATTCTCTTTATGTCCGCAGATGTTTAATTCTTTCTAACATTCTCCCCATGGGGCCCCCCGGGGGGCCAAGTTATTAGTTTTTAATATAACATATTAAGGCCTTCATTATTAGCTAGGCTTGCTATTAATACGTGTGCCAAGCTAAGCTCACATCACATGATATCACTAAAAATAAGGACCACATGCTAACGCTAGCTTAGCCTTGGCTCGCTCTCTTTTTTTGTTGCCCTCATTCTCCTCTTGGATAACGTGTGACCAACAGACACGTGCCCTTTTTCCATTTTGCTAAGGTGTCTCCTTCTGACTGATTCGTGGATGGCGTGTTCTGGATGGCGTGTGCTGGATGGCGTGTGCTGGATGGCGTGTGCTGGATGGCGTGTGCTGGATGGCGTGTGCTGCTGGAGGCTCCAATAAGAAGGTAATGAAGAGATGAATTTAACATGGCCAGACTTAGACGGGCTCCAAAACCAGCGACTGTCTTAGCTCACAGGGACAAAGGCGACCAAGGTGATGCATGCACTGACTATTTCTAGGTTATTACCCCCCCACCCCCCACCCCCACCCCATCCGACACTCCCTTATAAAAGAAATATAGCACGCACGGACGTGTGCAGCTTGAGCAACTAAATCAAATGTAAAAAAATGGTCTGAGTGTGGGATAATGTGTGTTATTTTTAGCCGTACACTATTCAAATCCATCACAACAAATGATAGAATTATTCATTTGTAATATTACTAACTAAGTAGGATGGATGAATGCATGGTTGGATGGATGGATGGATGGATGGTTGGATGGATACATGGATGGATGGATGGATGGTTGGTTGGATGGTTGGTTGGTTGGATGGACAGATGGATGGATACATGGATGGATGGATGGTTGGTTGGATGGTTGGTTGGTTGGTTGGATGGACAGATGGATGGATACATGGATGGATGGATGGTTGGTTGGATGGATGGATGGTTGGTTGGATAGATGGATGTTGGTTGGTTGGACGGATGGATGGATACATAGATGGATAGATACATGGATGGATGGTTGGTTGGATGGATGGATGGATGGATACATAGATGATGGATGGTTGGTTGGTTGGTTGGATGGATGGATGGATGGATGGATGTATACATGGATGGATGGATGGATGGATGGATGGATGGTTGGTTGGATGGACGGATGGATGGATGGATGGATACATAGATGGATAGATACATGGATGGATGGATGGTTGGTTGGATGGATGGATGGATGGATAGATGGTTGGATGGATGGATGGATAGATGGTTGGTTGGATGGATGGATGGATGGATAAATGGATGTGGATGTATAGATATAGATATAGATATGGATGGATGGATGGATAGATGGATGTGGATGTATAGATATAGATATAGATATGGATGGATGGATGGATGGATAGATAGATAACTTATTCTCATACAAAATCAGCCCAATTTGTCTTCATCGAGAATCTAAACCAAACCACAAAACAGCAGTTAATGAGGAACTCATTAGTTCTTCATGAGTTCCTCATTGGTTCTTTATTAGTTCCTCAATAACTACTCTACTCTGTTCGTTAGTCCTTCATTACTTTTGTAGTAACTACTATTTTGGGGGCGGGGCTGTGCTTTATACATTTGCGTCGCATGCGCTTTATGGGGTTTTTGGTTTGGGACCATTTTTGTGATGCGAGGCCAGCAACAGTCGGGTCAGACGCAGAAGGAAAAGACATCCACTCAGGGGTCCTACGGAGGTGGACAATACGCAGGGACAGACGGAGAGCCTGACGGTGATGATGACATGACCTCAAGGAACGCTCTGGCTTTGGTTGTCAAGGAGATGAAATGCGTCTGCCTGCCCGCTGCGGGTCCACGCGATGACTCATGCCGCTGTTTGTCTCGCTTTCCCCACGAGAGAGCTAAGAACGGCGCGGCTGGACCTCCTCTTTGCCAGTACGGCGTAATGGGGCTGCCTGCTGAAGAAGGTGTCGTTTAGCCGTGTATGACCGTGAGACTCGAGTCTCGAGTGTCGAGTGTCCGATCAAAACCTGCAACATCCGGGGACTCGGAACCTCTTTAACCCTTCGGGCCAGGGTTAGTTTAGCTCATAATAACTTCGCTTAAAGGTCTGGTTTAAGTATAACCAGCATAACAACAGTCTGACTCACTGTGTCATTTTACCTAGAACACTAAACTCATCACATAGCAACTTAACACTCAAAAGCCATACCTCAGAAATATATAAACATGTACCAATACGAGTTTAAAACACAAAAAAAACACCTCTCTGAGCAACACATTCATTGGGACGCTGCAATGATATCAGCCTCCCTCTGGGCTCTCGGTCCTCTGGTTCCCTCTGGTGGACAGAGGCAGCATCGCAGCACCATCCACCATTTTCTATGTTGCTTGTAATCTAATTACATGCATGGGAAAACTTTCAAATATTTATTTTAATTTTTGGGCTGCACGGATGTCGAGTGGTTAGCATGCAGACCTCACAGCTAGGAGACCTGAGTTCAATTCCACCCTGTGTGGAGTTTGCATGTTCTCCCTGTGCATGCGTTGGTTTTCTCTGGGTACTCTGGTCTCCTCCCACATTCCAAAAACATGCTAGGTTAATTAGCCACTCCAAATTGTCCATAGGTATGAATGTGAGTGTGAATGGTTGCCCGAAGACAGCTGGGATAGGCTCCAGCATCCCCGCGACCCTCGTGAGGATAAGTGGTAGAAAATTAATTTCTTTTAACTTGGTACATGTTTGTATAATTCTGAGGTATACATTTTGAGTGTTAAGTTGCTGTGTGATGAGTTTAATGTTAAAAATACTCGGATAAATACGGAGTTCTACTTATCACGGTCGGTTGTGGAGCCAATTAACGGTGGTAAACGAGGGATTAGACTCCAGCTCATTCGTGTCAATAATGAGCACAAGCGCTGTAGAAAGTGGACGGATGGACGGACGGATGGACGGACGGATGGACGGATGGACGGACGGATAGAAATGAAATGAGCTCCTTATTAATATGGCATCCATTAAAATGCACAGACGTCCTTTTTGGCTGCTCTTTCTTCTTCTTCCTCTGCCGGCAGCTGAAAATGATCTGTTTTTTTAATTCAAGCTCTGACCCTTAAGCCCGCTTGGAAATGTAGAAATGATTATTGCCAACACAAAATGAAAGCGAACTTTTCCTTCGGGGGGGCCGAAATGACCACTAAGCAGCCCGCCGAGGCTGTCTGGTTTTATCGCCAGCAGTAAATGAAATCGGCCCAAAGCCCGGCCTTATCAGCGGCGGGCAAACAGGCGGGGAGCCAAGCTGCCTCGTTCACACGGCTGGACCTCCATCACTGTCCACGGGAGGAGGAAGATGACTTTCACACCTGGGTAATCATTTTCACAACCAATCCATTTGTCACGGAAACGTGCATTTAAATAGCAACTGAAGTTATTATTAGCTTCCATTAGTTTGCTCATTTGGTTACGTGCCCCCCCCCCCCCCCCCCCCCCGCTGCTTCTTCATTTAATTAACTCAATCCGTGACTGCCTTTTTTAATCGTTGATGTCGACTTCGCATTAGCATTTCCCGATTAACCTCGGCTGCTTACACGTGGTCCTTCCACCGCCGAGCGGACTTCTAGTGGAAGTCGGTACCTGAAATAAAAGTCACTCACGCGGTACACAAAAATAAAAATCATTCCGTTTTGCGGTGTCTTTGAACGCAACACTTAATAATGTCAAATGTTGTGCTACTATAATTATAGATTCCATTGTTAGTACATACGTTCAAACTTATACTGTACATGATCGTGTTTTGGTTGATAAAATGCAGTTAAAAAAAGCCGCAAATGTTGGTGAACCGTGATTAATTCATTTGAAGGCTGTGATTAATCTGATTAAAACCTTGGATCATTTGACAGACATTTATTTATTATCATTTTGTATTGTTTTACCGCCAGAAACATTGTCTATTTGAGTTTTATTTTGTTATTATTTTGTACTTAATATAATATAAATCTATTTAAAAAATTTAAAATGTATAAAATTAACAATAATAATATTATTATAATATATAAAACAAATTTTTAAAAATAGTAATGATAATAAAATTAAATTTAAAAAAGACTTCAACACCTGTGGAGTATGCATGCCTAATAGCTAGTAGCTAGTAGCCAAACTTTGCCAGACAGCTATCATTAGCTGACGGCTAAAGCTAACTCAAAGCAGGAAGTGGACTGGCAGCACATTGGAATGTCGGCGTTCTTTAGAAACCCGTTTAATTTGAATCATTGTGGAATGAATCACCCGTCAATGTTACTGTCATCCAAGTTTTGGATCAGAGCAATTTGATAATATGAGGAGGACTCGGCCGGGATACATTGTGGCACATTTGTAATTCTTAGCCGTTTTAAATGATGACACATTTTAGAAATATCCCCAAATAATGAAGATATGGTTGGGAAAAAAATACCTTTGATGGATTTATTTCAGCGTCTTTCATCAGTGACGTGCGCTTCTGCTCCTCACGCCGCTCTAATAATTCCACCTTTGAACAATAAAGACAGAAATTGTCAGATGTTGTCTGGCACGAGCGTTTTTAGAGAAGAAGGTGTCTGCCTTCAGGCCGCTGATGCGTTTGTGGGCTTTTCATCAAAAAGCGTGTACTGTATGTGTGCGTGTGTGCGTGTTAATCCTCACGCCTCCTCGGTGTTCTCTCCACGCCGGCGCTACAAGCGGCCCCGCGGCACCACATCCGCCTTCACGTAAGCCACTGTCATCGTCTGCGGCTGAGGAGGACGTGGGAGTCCGCACGGCCTCGACGCTTCGAGCGACACAGTCGGTGTTGGCATCGTGTCAGTTTAGAAAAGACAAACACTAGCAGTGTTTATCTGGCAGGCAAATACGCCAATCCCTCATTTATCACGGGGAATTGGCTTGCGATAAGTGAATTTAGTAAGATTCCTTCTTTATAAATGAGCAGTTTTGGAATTATGGAACAGAAAAACTGTTTATGATCGTCTAAATATTTGTTTTTTTTCGTTATTAGAGCCCTCTTGATGTTAAATAACACCCCTATAGTTACCTTTACACTCATATTACCCAATATATTATGTGTAATAAGGGAAAATAAGTGTTTTTATGATGCTTTTATGACTTATAAATGTAGTTAAAAAACTGTATTCATGTGTTGAAACCATGCCACAGTTTCAGATATTTTCTATTGATTTTTTTAATTGATTTTTTTTTGGACAAATTTCATGTAATAGGGCAAAAGCAGGCCCCCTAAAATGTTCATAAGCCCTCCTAAATAATTTGATATTTTTTATTGATTTTTTTTTTTTTTTTTACAAAAAACAAATCTCAGACAAATTTTATATAACAGGGCAAAAGCAGGCCCCCTAAAATGTAATAAAAATAAATAAAAATAAAACAAAAATAATTTGATATTTTCTATTGATTTTTTTAATATATTTTTTTTAAACAAAAAAATTATCTGACAAATTTCATATAATAGGGCAAAAGCAGGCTCCCTAAAATGTTCATAAGCCCCCCTAAATAATTTTATATTTTCTATTGATTTTTTAATAGATTTTTTTTAACAAAAAAATCTCAGACAAATTTCATATAATAGATCAAAAGCAGGCCCCCTAAAATGTTCATAAGCCCCCCTAAATAATTTTATATTTTCCATTGATTTTTTAATAGATTTTTTTTAACAAAAAAATCTCAGACAAATTTCATATAATAGATCAAAAGCAGACCCCCTAAAATGTTCATAAGCCCCCCTAAATAATTTTATATTTTCTATTGATTTTTTTATTGTTTTTTTTTACAGAAATAAATCTCTGACAAATTTTATATAATAGGGCAAAAACAGGCCCCCTAAAATGTTTGTAAGCCCTCCTAAATAATTTGATGTTTCTATTGATTTTTTAATATTTTTTATAGATTTTTTAAACAAAAAAAATATCTGACAAATTTCATATAATAGGGCAAAAGCAGGCTAATAAGCAAGCCAATAAGCAGGCTAATACTAGCTTACTACTACTAGTAGTAGTAGTAGTAATAATCAGAAGAAGAATAATGATGATAGTAATAATAATAGGCTAATTAATAATATTGAATAATAATCAATCCCTTGTTCGTTATTTGTTTTTTGGATTATTTTGAATGTCTACTACATTCATATCCTGTGTATCTCCAGGGGGCTAAGCCCCCCCCCCCCGTCGTCAGAACCTAGTGACGCCCCTGATTGCCGCTCTTATCTTGCCGCCTCTTACGCGTCCGCCGACGAGGCGTATGGTGAACGTCGGACTTATCGCAGCGTAATAACCCGTCCGTCTTTGATTTAACGCTCCCATCCCGATTGGAGGCGGTTGGCATTTGTAGGATGTTGCGGCGTCTCGCGTCTGAGGGCTTTTATTGCTTCTCGCGTCTTTCTGCTTCCTGAAAAATGTCAGCCGGGGTCGTTTGTTTTGCGTTGTGTGTGTGTGTGTGTGTGTGAGAGAGAGAGAGAGCGAGCGAGCGAGCGAGCATGGCTGCCAGCCAGGTTGTCTTTGCTCTGACAAAACATCCTCACCTCATGCCTGCTTTAACTTCCAATTTCCTTTATTTATCCCCCGTGTTAGCTTTGCTACGCTCCTAGCGGTCTTCTGCGAGGAATGATGACTGTGTTGTCTTTCGCTGTGTCTATTTATTTTCTACACAAGCGATGATGATAACAGCGGAGCTACATCTTCGGCCAAAAAACCCCCGACTGGATTAGAGATATATGCTTGTTTTAGATTCAAGTTAACTTTATTGGCACAGATTGTACACACAGGGTGTACATAGTACCTCGCATATACAGTACACAGTACACAGTCACATATGGCCACAGTCTGACCTAGAACTAGGTCCTAATAACACCACAAGCTCTATCTACGGTCGTTCATCAGCTGCTTCCAGCTGATGCTTCACAGGTCCCTCACCAAATCAGCCCCAGACCCCCTCGGGGGAAGCGGCTACCCGATACCGAAGTCACTTCCTGTTGTCATTGTCACTCTCCTGCCTCGACCTTTACTTGCTTTTCCCCGCTGGATTCTCTCATCCGTCTGGTCTGGGAGGATTTCTCATGGAATTTCACAGGATGATAATAAGGAGTGGAACCTCTCAGGGTGAAGGCCATCTCCTGCTCCTTGGTGGCACCTTGGTTAGTGTTCGGGTGGCCCACTTCCACAGAAGTAAACAACAGTTTTTTGTTGAGTTGTTGACCTTTAATGTATGGATACAATCCTGAATTTCATTGGAATTCCATTCCATTCCTTCTCTCTCAGTCGGGAAGCCCAGACTTCCTGGTCCCCGGCCACCTCCTGGTGCCCGTTTTACGCTAATACGAATAACGAATAACATGTAGTTTAGTTCCAAACAGCACGATTACAGAATAAAACAACAACCTCAGAAATATACAAACATGTACCAAGTTGAGTTAAAAATGTTTAATTCATTCATTCATTTTCTACCGCTTACGCTCACAAGGGTCGCAGGGGTGCTGGAGCCTATCCCAGCTGTCTTTGGGCAAGAGGCAGGACCCACCCTGGACTGGTGGCCAGCCAATCCCAGGGCACATATAGACAAACAACCATTCACACTCACATTCATACCTATGGACAATTTGGAGTGGCCAATTAATGTAATTAACTATTAATTAACAATTAATTTGAATTAACCTAGCATGTTTCTGGAATGGGGGAGGAAACCCGGAGTCCCGGAGAACATTCGAACTCGACACAGAGATGCCCGAGGGTGGAATTGAACTAGGGTCTCCTCGCTGTGAGGTCTGCGTGCTAACCACTCATCTGCCGTGCAGCTCAAAAACTGAATTGAAGTACTTAATTACTTGTACATGTTATTTTACTTATAGTTATTTCTTGAATCCAATACTTTTTTACTTTCTTTATCAGAATGCTGGCACTTTTTGTGGCTCCATTTGACACTCAAGAAATAACTCATGGCAAAACAGGAAGGTGGTGTTTGTGTTGACCTCACTGACCCCAAAATTGTATCTTTGGGAACACTCAATAAATAAGTCAATAAAGGTCAAAGTAGGCGTAAATGTTTCATTTATCTTTTTCCTTCCTTATTTACATGTTTTATGCATGTAAAACCATGTGTGTTTTTTTTTTTTTGGGGGGGGGGGGGGTTAGTTTAATTTACATTATTTCTTGTGGGAAAAATCCACGAGGGTAGCATCCGACCTTCTGGAAGGAATTCATGACAAACTAAGGTTGAACTGTAGCCTCAATGTAAATGAATGGATGTCTGGCATTTTTAATAATTATGTTTATTATTATTCTATACATACTGTGTACAGTCTAGTGATGAGGTCGTCTCATGGTGTTGATGGGGGGGGGGGGGGGGTCTTGAGCCTGCTCAGGTTTCCCTCTGATTACTAAAACAAAATGAAACTTCATTTCCACTCTGAAATGTCTTTGCTGCTACTTTGTTCCAAACCTGTAAATGATATTACTGCAGTAACCGAGGCCCCTGCTAAATGAAAGGTTTTCGCACGAGGGCTTTAATAACGCCGCCATGGAAACACACAGCAGGAAAAATGCTTTCGCCATAATTGCTTATCTTCTTCTTCTTCTTCTCCGGCTCATTAAAATACGCCCAGCTACCCAGTGTGGCGATTGTGTATAGTTGTCTCTCTCCATACTTTATAATAAGCTCCTGCTTGCATGCCCTTGCAGTGCCAAGAAAAGATCGGTAGACGACATGTAATGTCGTCTATGCTAGTATATGTAACGTCATCTACGCTAGTATATGTAACGTCATCTACGCTAGTATATGTAACGTCATCTACGCTAGTATATGTAACGTCATCTACGCTAGTATATGTAACGTCATTTACGCTAGTATATGTAACATCATCTATGCTAGTATATGTAACGTCATCTATGCTAGTATATGTAACGTCATCTATGCTAGTATATGTAACATCGTCTATGCTAGTATATGTAACATCATCTACGCTAGTATATGTAACGTCATCTACGCTAGTATATGTAACGTCATCTATGCTAGCATATGTAACGTCATCTATGCTAGCATATGTAATGTCATCTATGCTAGCATATGTAATGTCATCTATGCTAGTATATGTAACGTCATCTATGCTAGTATATGTAACATCATCTATGCTAGTATATGTAACGTCATCTATGCTAGCATATGTAACGTCATCTACGCTAGTATATGTAATGTCATCTATGCTAGTATATGTAACGTCATCTATGCTAGTATGTGTAACATCATCTACGCTAGTATATGTAACGTCATCTATGCTAGCATATGTAATGTCATCTATGCTAGTATATGTAACGTCATCTATGCTAGTATATGTAACGTCATCTATGCTAGTATATGTAACGTCATCTATGCTAGCATATGTAATGTCATCTATGCTAGCATATGTAATGTCATCTATGCTAGTATATGTAACGTCATCTATGCTAGTATATGTAACGTCATCTATGCTAGCATATGTAATGTCATCTATGCTAGTATATGTAACGTCATCTATGCTAGTAAATGTAACGTCATCTACGCTAGTATATGTAATGTCTATGCTAGCATATGTAATGTCATCTATGCTAGCATATGTAATGTCATCTATGCTAGCATTTGTAACGCCATCTATGCTAGCATATGTAATGTCATCTATGCTAGTATATGTAACGTCATCTATGCTAGTATATGTAACGTCATCTATGCTAGTATATGTAACGTCATCTATGCTAGTATATGTAACGTCATCTATGCTAGCATATGTAACGTCATCTATGCTAGTATATGTAACGTCATCTATGCTAGCATATGTAACGTCATCTATGCTAACATATGTAATGTCATCTATGCTAGTATATGTAACGTCATCTATGCTAGCATATGTAACGTCATCTATGCTAGCATTTGTAACGCCATCTATGCTAGCATATGTAATGTCATCTATGCTAGTATATGTAACGTCATCTATGCTAGTATATGTAACGTCATCTATGCTAGCATATGTAACGTCATCTATGCTAGCATATGTAACGTCATCTATGCTAGCATTTGTAACGCCATCTATGCTAGCATATGTAACGTCATCTATGCTAGCATATGTAACGTCATCTATGCTAACATATGTAATGTCATCTAAGTAGGTGAGACGGATTGACAAGGAAAACAATGGTCCACATGATCTTACTCACAGTTTATCCAAGTGGATAAATCCCATTCTTTCCGGTGGGAATGCTCTTATGCACTCCATGCACACATCTGTGTGTAGCACGCCTGATAAATGAAACCCCCGTTCTTCCAATTGCAAAAGTCTCCCGGTGGTAGTCAGTTGTCAGGAGATAAAAGGAGCCAAATTCTCCATTTTTGTCCTGCCAAGATGATGAATTGGTGTTTCCATTACTCCTCTTTGATTCTTTTGCACCACTTCAAAGTGACACTTTCCTTCATTGTCCGCCACGTCCATGTCCTCTTTCCTCCCCTTCAGTCTGAGCACACTCCCCATCTTCCACTTCATACTCCTCTTCATTTGTAATTAATCCCGTCCTTTGCAGAATGCTCTGCCGGGGGATTTGACAAATCCTTTAATTGTCGTCTGCTAAAAGCGCGGCTCAAACAGCCAAGGATGCTAACGATGTTGACGAGGTCAAAGTTGAGTTACGGAATGTACTGCTAGATCTCAGGGGTGTTCGGGGAGGCGGGCACATGTATCGGAAATCAACTTTTTTTTTTTCCATTTTACTGCTTAAAAAAAAAATCTAATATTTCAACTCTCTTCTTAAATATTTGTTGACTTAATTCACAAAATATTTGGACATTTTGATTCCCATAACTTTGTTTATCATAATATTACAACATAGAAAAACTAATTTTTATTGATACTTTATGCTAGTAAAATAACCTGACTTTTCCTCATAAGTATAAGTTTTTTTTCCATTTCTGGTAATTAGTACTTTATTCATGCAATACTTAGAATTTTTTTCCGAGCAACTTTTGGTTTAAAATTTCAACCTCATGCTACTAATATGACATTATTTTTCTTTTGTTTTTGTTTTTTTAATTCTATTTTTAAAATGGGTCACGGGACCATTATAAAACATCTACGGGCCGTAAGTGGCCCATGGGCTGCAGCTTGGACACACCCTGTGTAAATCAGCTGTGTTTATCGGTGATGTTGGTTGAGAGCAATTGACGCCTTCGCGTGGAAGAATGATTCCTGAAATGGCAAAGATGAAGCGTCTGTGTGGGGGGGGGGGATCAGCAGGTGCAGGGTGACATTTGAAGATTTAGCATTCTCAAAGCCAGAGGATGGCTGCTTCCTAATCTCGCTAAGCTGATAAGGAGCCTCTCCTAATTTCATTCACAATAAAACTCATTACCTCGCCTGCTCAGTCAGTCAAGTGGTGAACACCTACACCATGTTTGCATCCACCAGTCAGCTCCCTGCCATCATGAGCCAAAAATCGGCATTAACTCCATTGAGATCATTTCGGAGCAAAACACCATAGCAAGTTTATTTGGATGAAATACTCCATAAATCTCCATAAACTTCTTTCTAGACCAAAAATCCACAAATGGTACTGAGCGGCGGCCAGATGACCGCTGAACATCCGGCAACATTGCGCAATGCCAACTTCATCAAGTTGGGATGTGAGAAATCCACACAATCTCGTACAAATCTCATGAAGTTCTAGTTCTTCTAGTTCTAGTTCTTCCACTATTCAAGATTTAGCATACAAATGAAAACATAAAGAGCTGGAAATATAGAGTAGGGGTGTCCAAAGTGAGGCCCAGGGGTTATTTGCGGCCTGCTGCTGTTTTTTTATTGGACCGTGGCAGTCTGAAAATATAATTTATATATTTATATTATAATTTTATATATATATAATAATTTATATAAATATATAATAATTTATATATAATTTTTTTTACAAGAATAAAGTCCAAATATTCAATGAAACAAGTTATTATACAAAAATTAAAAGCCCCAATTTACCAGAATAACATTATATTTCCATGAGTTGCATGATGCTGAAATATTAAGGAAAAAAGTCATAATATGATGGCGAACAAATACAACAAAATAAAGTTGTACATTTTGGAAAATAAAAAAAAGTCATACATTCAAAATATGTGGAAATATAAGCAGCATGGAATTGACATGAAATTCATAGTCATTATATTATGGCAGAATAATATTACTTTATAATAATATTATGGGAATAAAATCATAAAATTACAAGAAGGAAATGTATTTAGAAAATTAAAAACACAGAAAAAAGCAAAGTTGATACTAATGTTTTAGAATACTCCAATTTGAAGAAAAACCTTAACTCTCCCTTTTCTTGCCATTTTTGTTCGTAGTAGTAGTAGGACTCCAGAGCTTGGAACACCTGTATGAATTCCCACCAAGGCTTGATCATCCTCCATTTCTGCAGAACCGCTCATCATGGTCGACCCGTTCGGCCTTTTTGTATCATTCTGAAGCACACGTTATTTTTCAGACGTTTTATTCACATTTGACAAAGAATCCCAACATGACCGGACTCAGTGTTTACACCTTTCAGCCATTTTCCTCCGGTCATGACGTGCTCTAATCTTCTGCAGCAGATCCTCATTAGGACATTTCTCAGGAACCTTTCGGCTGTTTGACCTTTGTGGAAAGTTCTCGTGGAAAAGTGATAAGAACACAATATCAATGTTTGACTTTTTATGTTGATTTTATGTTCATCTCTATGTCTCTCTTCCCAGGAAAAGACACATACTCATTTGACATTTCCTTACATGGCTTTACACAAAATACAAATATAGATTGACGTCGATTTCTTCTCAATACATTTGTACATATTTATACACACAGTCGTCCATGCTGGCTTGAAACAGCTTTGAGGACATCATCTGGGTTCCAACGCCCTGTCTCCATTGACCCACTCTCTACTTACACAAAAGGCAGTGTTGGGACACTTCCACCAGTACACTTCAAAAAGCAGGGTTGGGCACGTTACTTTAAAAAAGTAATTTGTTATACTTACTAGTTACGTCTCGAAAATGTACATTTTACTTTTGACATCATGTCTGTACTTCCATTTGGCAAACGTTGTTTGGAAGTGCTCTAAACACCCGCCCACCCAAGTTCTCTGATTGGCTGAAAACGCAACCTAACTAACCCTGAGCCAATCCTCGTTTCTTATGTGCTCTAAACACCCGCCCGCTTAAGTTTTCTGATTGGCCGAAGACGCAATTTTACTAAACTTTAGCGAATCCTCATTGCTTATGTGTTCTAAACACCCGCCCACTTAAGTTCTCTGATTGGCTGAAGACGCAATTTTACTAAACTTTAGCCAATCCTCGTTGCTTATGTGCTCTAAACACCCGCCCACTCAAGTTCTCTGATTGGCCGAAGACGCAATTTTACCAAACTTTAGCCAATCACCATTGCTTATGTGGTTATCTCACCCCCTCCCTTGTCACTCTGTCACACTCGCACTGCGCCGCAGATTAGTTATGAAGTCGGCGATATATTTTTAGGCGGCTTCAGTAAAGTGCAGTAACGGGGTGTCGAAAATGGTAACGGCGTTATCCTGACAGTAAAAGTAATTAGTTAGATTACTCGTTATTGAAATATTAATCCCTTCACTGTCAATAAGTACTATACAGTGTATCATTATCCGCCATTGTTCAATGTTAGTCCCTCTACTTCTGCTACATAACCAACTAAAATACCTGGTTGTACTTCCCAGTGTGAACACTGCCAAAGGGGGGGGGGCTACCAAACAAAGAGCAGGTCTCATTTGAAATAGGGGGGGGTGCATGCAAACGAGAAAAAGCCATACATGGAGTACATTGTACAATGGAGAAACCAACAAAAATGTACGCTGTTTAATCAGCCATCAATTTGGGACAGCACTACCCCCACGGAACAGGAAGAGCCCCCCCAGATTGGAAATTCTATTGACAAAGTGATAGTATCTACTTATTTATCTGTGCTGTACTGAACTCCAAACTGATGGAGAGCTACGAAGCCTGCTAGCATATTCAAGAATCAAATTGCATGTTGAGTACACTAAATTAGTACATGTTGGCAGGTCTGGTCTAACATTGAAAATACTCCCTCATTAAATGTCATGTCACACCACATCAATTCATCCTTCTAGGAAGTCGATTTCTGCCTGCAGAAATATACCTTACACCAGGGGTCTCCAAGCTCCGGGCCGTGGTCCGAGATCTCAACGTCAAATTTATGTAAAAGCATATGAACTCTGTTAATATGGGCCATTATTTTATTCCAAAAATAACATAATATTCCTAATATAGATTTTGCATGTTTATGTTGTTTGCTGCGGTCCTTGAACGCACCATTGTAGTGATTTTAGAGTGGTTGTTTCACTTCATATTCGGGAATGCATAAAGGCTACTGATGATTAGTTCTCCAGACTTCGGGTTGAATTCCTGTCCCCTCACACATCAAACAACGGCGGTAGAATCTTCTCGTCGAAAAACCAACTGGTGGATTTTGGGTCCGCGTTCGTTTTGTGCTTTTAATTCGAGGTTGTTCCCGTCGCTATAATGTCCGAACCCCACCCCACCCCTGGTGGTGATTTGTGGGAGTACGCCCAATCGTCCAAACAGCTTGAGGACCACGACATCAGACGTCTGACGTCACAGGATGATTGATTTGTACGCTGTGTTATCAGTTAGTGCATATACGACGCTTTATTGATGGAGGTTGGCTGGTAGAGGATGGTACAAGACAGTAGAAGATGGTAGTAGAAGATGGTAGAAGACCTTAGAAGATGGTAGAAGAAGGTAGTAGAAGATGGTAGAAGAAGATGGTAGTAGAAGATGGTAGAAGAAGATGGTAGAAGATGGTAGAAGATGGTAGTAGAAGATGGTAGAAGAAGATGGTAGTAGAAGATGGTAGAAGATGGTAGAAGATGGTAGTAGAAGATGGTAGAAGAAGGTAGTAGAAGATGGTAGCAGAAGATGGTAATAGAAGATGGTAGAAGAAGATGGTAGTAGAAGAAGGTAGTAGAAGATGGTAGAAGATGGTAGAAGATGGTAGTAGAAGATGGTAGTAGAAGATGGTAGAAGATGGTAGAAGAAGGTAGTAGAAGATGGTAGTAGAAGATGGTAGAAGATTGTAGAAGAAGGTAGAAGAAGGTAGTAGAAGATGGTAGAAGAAGGTAGTAGAAGATGGTAGAAGATGGTAGAAGATGGTAGTAGAAGATGGTAGAAGAAGGTAGTAGAAGATGGTAGAAGAAGGTAGTAGAAAAAGGTAGTAGAAGATGGTAGAAGATGGTGGTAGAAGATGGTAGTAGAAGATGGTAGAAGATGGTAGTAGAAGATGGTAGAAGATGGTGGTAGAAGATGGTAGAAGATGGTAGAAGATGGTGGTAGAAGATGGTAGAAGATGGTAGTAGAAGATGGTAGTAGATGGTAGAAGATGGTAGAAGATGGTAGAAGAGCCACGCTCCGACGATGGGACAGTTGGGACAAGAACCGCTGTGCATAGTTCTCATGGAGAAAGTTCTCCTCACACACAACTCTCGTCTTTATCTGCCTTTTTCCCGTCAAGGTTCCTCTGAGGTTCCTCCTCCTGCCCGGGTAGAGAGAATTCCTTCATCTCCCCGAAAGAGTGCGCGGCTCCGTTGCGTAATTTATGGATGGAGGTGTACGCCAGCGGCGGGATGGTGTTCACCAGGATGAGCTGGAGAGGCTTCTTCTTGGGCGCGTACTGGCAGCGCAGGTAGCGCAGGAACGCCGCGCGGTACGTCTTGTTGAACAACGTGTACACCAGCGGGTTGACGGCCGACGACAGGTAGCCCACCCACACGAAAACGTTGAGCAGGCCGCCCATGAGACCGGCGTCGCAGTCCGCCGGGTCGCACGCCACCACCAGCACGTTGGTGATGAAGAAGGGACACCACATGACCACAAAGAGGAAAAACACCACCCCCAGGACTTTGGACGCCTTCTGTTCATTGCTGATGGACTGCATGGTGCGGCGGCCAAACAAAGACCCGGAGACGCTCCCCCGTCCGCTCGACAGGCCGCCGCCGCTCCCTCTGCTGATGGAGCGTCTGAAGAGCTTCTCCGACGACAGCGAGGTTTGTGGGAAGAAGCTCAACGTGAACGCCGTGCCCCATTTGGGTCGTGGCACCAGCTGGTCCAAGCACATGGTGGCTTCATTCTGCAGCGCCTTGATGGTCAGGAAGTAGGTGACCACCATGATGGTGAGCGGGATGAAGAAGGCCACGAAGGAACCCACCAGCACAAAGTTGTTGTCCGTCAGCAGGCAGCTGCCGTCTTTGAACACCTTGGCGTGGTCCCGCAGGCCGATGACGGGGATGGGCATGGAGATGCCTGCAGGGGAACATCACAGCCAGGAGAAACAACATGAAAGATCTCAGGAGGAGCTGATGGCTGATGACCAAACTAATATTCCTAATCATCTGGACTTCAGGGGATGGTAAGCATCTGTGTGGCAACACGCATGATGGTGTGTGTGTGTGTGTGTGTGTGTGTGTGTGTGTTCATACACCCGTTCACCACACATGACCATATGACAGCGTGTGTGGCGGCAGACAGATGGCCTGGTGGTCTCCAGTGGGAGTGTTACATCGTCTCGTAATTGGAGGGAGACCAACAAGCGACACACACACACAATTACACAATTACACAATATTTCCATGTTTTAACTTGAAAAGTCAAGAACACAATTCTTAATAACTCATGTGTGTGTGCGGTGTGGGGGGGTTATGGGGGGTGGGGGGGCATGACTTCCAGCTGAGGGAGCATCATCACATCGAGCTCACATGCACGCCCACGCCCGCTCCCCCCTCCTCATATCCCGAGGTTACGTCCAATCAGATCATAGCGTGACCACGACTCTCAGCGACAACATTTATATGCCTGATTTGACACCAACGCGACCCCCCCCCCAAAGTAATAGAGTTATAATGTGACATAAAAAGCTAACAAATGAAACCAAACGCCATGGACCGCTCACCCGTGTCATGGCGGAGGTTCTCCATGGCGGCGTTAAATTCATCGTACAACGTTACAAGCACAAAGACTTTACAAGCTTGAAATATGGACTTTTTTTGGGTGGGGTCGGGGGGGGGGTCCTTAAAAATGTTAAATAAATGTTCTTAAAAAAGGTTTCTGAATTCTGAAAAACGAAAATACCGTATTTTCCGGACTATAAGTCGCACTTTTTTTCATCGGTTGGCTGTTCCTGCGACTTATACTCCAGAGCGACTTATAAATGAAAAAAACTGTTTATGTTCCATAAACACTGGACACCTTTTCTGTTCATGTTTATTTTAATAATATTATATTATAAAGCGGTAGAAAATGAATGAATGAATACTTTTATTATTATTATTATTATTATTATTTTTATTTTATATTATTATTATTATTATTAATGTTAGAACTTGCCTTCCAAGAGGACGTAATTTTTTGGTCAAGTAGTTTGGAAAATAAATTACCCGCAAAAAATGCGACTTATACTCCAAAGCGACTTGTTTATGTTACATAATTGTTTATGTTTCATAAACACTGGACACTTTTTCTGTTCATGTTTATTTTTTGTGTCGCTAATAACCATTGTGTTAGCATATCTTACATCTATTCAGCCTGTTCTCTATTCTTTTATTAATGTTAGAACTAAATTACCCACAAAAAATGCGACTTATACTCCAGTGTGACTTATGTATGTTTTTTTTTGCCTTGTGCGACTTATATACTCCGGAGCGACTTATATTCCAGAAAAGAAAGCGGATCACAGAAAAAATACGGCAACATAGAAAGTCATTGAAGTCGGTATCTTTGTACAACATTTGGCAGATGAATACGAATAACTGTGATAATAACTGTGAGTGTGTATGGTGTGTTGCATAAAGGCATGAAATAGCAGATGCAACAGATAAAAACTAAACAATTTATTTTGATGATTTTCATTTTGTCTCTTGGCTGCACTTCCAGTACGTTTGTTCGATTTTTGTGGCCCATCGGGAGTTGACGTTCTTATTCCTTCATCAACTAGATTGACCACAGCAGGTGGAGCACCCCCACCCCCGACCAAGCTGGCACACGTCAGGTCAAATGCCGCCGCCACGCAACGACGCAGCAGACGCTCCAAATGTGCGTGGATACTTGCCAGCTGAGATGGTCCACACCGCCATGATCTTGACGCGGGCCTTGGTGTGCGAGTTGAAGCGGCTGTGGTGGATGGGGTTGCGTATGGCGATGTATCGGTCCAGAGAGATGGCGCACAGGTGCATGATGGACGCCGTGGAGAACAACACATCCAGGTAGATCCACACGGGGCAAAGGTCAGACGGCAGAGGCCAGTCGTAATCTGGGGGAAGAAAAAAAATCACGTTATTATGCTAGTGGTTCTCTAAATTTTGGGGGGCTGCTCTAGGGGTCCACGCTCAACACACAGGTCCCAGCATGAGCATCATAGGTCCCCTTTAATGTGCAGTGTGTGTGACCTTTGGTAATGTCTTTCATCAGTTTCCATTCTTTAGTAATCTGCAGTAGAACATGGGTAAGTTTCAGGAAAATATCAGTTCCCAACTAAAAAGCTCAAATACATCAAATACTTCAAAATAAAAATGTATTTACAAATATATCACTATAAACTATTTACAATTTTCACATTTGGAACAGTGTTTGAGTGGTTAGCACTCAGGCCTCACAGCTATGAGACCCGAGTTCGATTCCGCCATCTCTGTGTGGATTTTGCATGTTCTCCAGGGACTCCGGTTTGACTTACATGCCACCAAGTAACTAAAAAAACAAAACGTCTTTAGGCCAGAATCTGTCGCCGACGCGGTTCAAGCTAATCATGTCCGTTATCCTCCATGGCACTGCGTCGATTGCTCACCGCGTCTTTTACATAAGTGTGATAGAGAGAATTGCACACAGGCCCGGTAATGGTTTTTATGCCTGTAAAATGATAATTGTGCGCAGAGCACACGGCGCTAATGGCGATGAGTCATCCAGATGGAACATGGCACGGCGCTTTAAAACACTGAGAGCGTGCTCAGTCTGCCACTTCTTCCCCGTGGCCTGAGGCCGCCTCCAAATAGATGTTAAAAAAACAAATGTCATGTACACCCCGTCATTAAACCTCCAACAATATGAACACAGCAGCACATCTTGGATATGCAACAGCATTAGAGTAGTCATTGTGCAGCTTGCATGGTCGTGTACGTTGACTATTCGCTGAAGATGAGTCAGCACACAACCATTATTGTCTCAGCTGGCAACACACGTGAGCAGCAAAATAAGTGGGTCTTGCTTACAGACCAGAGTGGTGGTGGTATGAGCTGCATGAGTGCTGCCGGCACTGGGGAGCTGCGGTTTACTAAAGGACACACATACCCCAACATGTACTGTGACACTGTGAAGCAGAGTGTGATATATCTTGTCAAGGGAAAATACTATAAAAGTGTACTTTTAAGTGTACTTTAGAGTAGTCAATGTGCAGCTTGTATAATAGTTGTATAGCAGCTACAGATTTACCATCTGTTGAAAATGTGTCAGCACACAACCATTATTGTCTAAAGAGCATAGTGGTGGCAGGCAGCATGAGTGCTGCCGGCACGTGGGAGCTGCGGTTCACTGAGGGAAATTATGAATTCCAATTCAAGAATATACCGAGATAATTGATCCCTGCCTACAGTTAAACATCGTTTCAGCGTGCATGAATGCTGCCGGCACTGGGAGCTGCGGTTCATTGAGAGGGAAGATTAATTTACCACACTGGAGTACAGAGATAATTGTGCCTTGCCTACAGTTAAACATGGTGGTGCTGCCGGCACTGGGGAGCTGTGGTTCTTTGAGGGAAATGATGAATTCCAATACAAGAATGTTCCAAGATTATTGAGCCTGGCTTGCAGTCAAACACGGTTTTAGCGTGCATGAGTGCTGCCGGCACTATGGAGCTGCAGTTCTTTAAGGGAAATTATTCATTCCAACACACCAATGTGCTAAGGTAATCGAGTCTTGCCTACAGTTAAACATGGTTTTAGCGTGCATGAGTGCTGCTGGCACTGTGGAGCTGCGGTTCACCGAGGGGAAAGATTAATTCTAACACAATTGAGTACTGAGATAATCGTGCCTTGCCTACAGTTAAACATGGTGGTAGCATGCATGAATGCTGCCGGCACTGTGGAGCTGCGGTTCAACGAGGGGAAAGATTAATTCTAACACAATGTAGTACTGAGATAATTGTGCTTTGCCTACAGTTAAACATGATGGTTGCGTGCATGAGTGCTGCCGGCACTGGGGAGCTGTGGTTCTTTGAGGGAAATGATTCATTCCAATACAAGAATGTTCCAAGATTATTGAGCCTGGCTTGCAGTCAAACACGGTTTTAGCGTGCATGAGTGCTGCCGGCACTATGGAGCTGCAGTTCTTTAAGGGAAATGATTCATTCCAACACACCAATGTGCTAAGGTAATCGAGTCTTGCCTACAGTTAAACATGGTTTTAGCGTGCATGAGTGCTGCTGGCACTGTGGAGCTGCGGTTCACCGAGGGGAAAGATTAATTCTAACACAATCGAGTACTGAGATAATCGTGCCTTGCCTACAGTTAAACATGGTTTTAACGTGCATGAGTGCTGCTGGCACTGTGGAGCTGCGGTTCACCGAGGGGAAAGATTAATTCTAACACAATGGAGTACTGAGATAATTGTGCCTTGCCTACAGTTAAACATGGTGGTTGCATGCATGAGTGCTGCCGGAACTGGGGAGCTGTGGTTCTTTGAGGGAAATGATGAATTTCAAAATATTGCGTAGCTATTCTATTGAAAATTGTCTTTTTTAAGAGCGATTGGACTACAAAATATACATTAGCCAAAAAGGCAGTGGCTTGGAGGCTGGATGGCTCAGTGGGGAACACCGCTGGCCTTGGAGGGGGGGGGGGGGGGGGGGGACAGGCCTGTAATTGGAATTGAATAGTTATTGTTCGGTGTGAAGTGGTCACCATCAAAGTGTCATCCTGGTCACCATTAGAGTGTCACACCTTCCGGAAGCTTCTTCTTCCTTACACACCCTGAGAGGTGAAATCGATCAGCGGGAGCACGGCTTCACGTTTTTTGAGGCACATTACTGAAAATGAGAACGGTTAAGAAGGAATAATGAGGGGTGCTCTCAGGCCGCCCCCATTCAGGCCGCCCCCATTCAGGCCGCCCCCATTAATGCTTTGACCAGAACAAAGAACAAGACAGAGAGGAGATCCCGCCATTGATTGGCCTCACTGGGAGTGAACATCAGAGAAGCGGCAGAGACGCCAAAGTGAGACGTGCTCAAAACTTTGTAATGGATCTGGTTTCTTTTCTTTGGATTTGGTCCACCGGTCAAAGATTTATTTACATTTTATTTACATTTATTTCAACAAGAGTAAATAAATACTAGCCGTTTATTGGCCACATTCATTCCCAGCAACACAGAAACAAGAAAGAGACTTTTAATTAACCGGGAGAGAATCTGCTTTGCACATTAAAAGCTTTGGCAGCCAACGCGGGGCGAGCGCACACACGGAGAGAAAGCAAATAGGAAGGATTCCACTTGATATCGCAACGACACCACGAGGCTTCATCGCTGACGAGAGAACTGCAGCGCTAATGATTATTGATTGATGGATCGCTATTCCGAGCGGGTGCCCAGCTGTCATTAATAGCCTCAATCACGTCACGCCGGGGAGTTCCAGGAAAACATTAGCATTTTTAACAAGACAAACCACCTGACACATTTTTTCATTGACATAAAATCCTGACGGATACCGGAAATAAAAGGTCTCAGTCGTTCAACGTGAAATTCACTTCAGCAACAATATGCTTAAATAAATGGAATACGTCCTCAATACGACAAATGGAAAAAAAGTCAAAGATCATCTATATGACGGGACCGCTCTGCTGTCATTAAGAACCTACCAAAAACCTCAAAGTAGAAGATCCTCCATATGAGAGGAGTGATCTGTTGTTTAATAAGATGGGACTGCTAAAAACACTAGTCAAAGATTGTCTATATAAAAAGAGCACTCTGCTGTTTGTAAGAACCTACCAAAAACTCAAGTCAAAGATCCTCTATATACAGTAACGGGAGCGCTCTTCTGTTTTTATGAAACTAATATAAAAAAAAAAACACACACAAGTCAAAGATCCTCTATATACTGCAACAGGAACACTCTGCTGTTTTAATGAACCTACTACTAAAACACAAGTCAAAGATCCTCTATATACTGTAACAGGAGCGCTCTGCTATTTGTAAGAACCAACCAAAAAACAACTCAAAGATCCTCTATATACTGTAAAAGGAGCGCTCTGCTGTTTTAATGAACCTACTACTAAAACACAAGTCAAAGATCCTCTATATACTGTAACAGGAGCACTCTGCTGTTTGTAAGAACCAACCAAAAAAAACACAAGTCAAAGATCCTCTATATGCAGTAACAGGAGCACTCTGCTGTTTGTAAGAACCAACCAAAAAACAAGTCAAAGATCCTCTATATACTTTACAGGAACACTCTGCTGTTTTTATGAACCTACTACTAAAACACAAGTCAAAGATCCTCTATATACTGTAACAGGAACACTCTGCTGTTTTAATGAACCTACTACTAAAACACAAGTCAAAGATCCTCTATATACTGTAACAGGAGCACTCTGCTGTTTGTAAGAACCAACCAAAAAAAACACAAGTCAAAGATCCTCTATATGCAGTACCAGGAGCACTGTGCTGTTTGTAAGAACCAACCAAAAAAACAAGTCAAAGATCCTCTATATACTTTACAGGAACACTCTGCTGTTTTTATGAAACAAATTTAAAAAAACGCAAGTCAAAGATCCTCTATATACAGTAACAGGAGCGCTCTGCTGTTCTTAATGAACCTACTACAAAAACACAAGTCAAAGATCCTCTATATATTGTAACAGGAGCACTCTGCTGTTTTTATGAAACTAATTTAAAAAAAAAACGCAAGTCAAAGATCTTTATCTACAGTAACAGGAGCACTCTGCTGTTTTTATGAAACTACCACAAAAACGCAAGTCAAAGATCCTCTAGTCATAGATCCTCTATATAACAAGAGCGGACTTTTGTTGTTGTTAGAGCCCTGGTGTTAGAACCACCGGCCAAAGATCCTTTAAATGAAACTTTATTGCACGTTGGCATGCAGAACGCTAAGTGTTAGCACGCAAATTGACGGACAGGCCATGCGCTATTGTTGATATTCTGTGCCTGTTATTGGAGCAAACCATTTTTATTTAGTCGTTAGAACGTCAACACAGCATAGCATTCAGCGTTTGGATCTTTGATCTCCATCCCCGACAGAAAGCGACTTGTGTCCAACGAGGTTGTTGTTGTACGGAAGACGCCATCTTGAATGGAGCACAAAGCCCCTCAGCCTCCAACAAGGAGGTCAAATCCCAGAAGGGCCGTGAAAGCCAGAAAGGAAGGCGCCATTCGGGCTTCCCTCCAGTGTTGCGTAACCAATCTCTCTGGCAGACGCAGGTGAAAATAAAGCACAGATGGATGACACCAAGCATCCTGGAAAATCGGCGTTCCGTAGTGCCCTCTTTGGCCACTCAACCAATGGCGACTGGAGCCACGCTGTGCCAAGCCGAGTCAAGACGTTGTTGCCCTCCGGCGTCCGAGTGATGAGCCAACGAGTTACGAAGGACGACAGGAGCGACGCCTCGACAGGCTGGGGGACACCAAACGCTTAAAAAGACAAACCGGATGCCAGAAAGTGTTTGTGGTCGTTGGGAATGTTCTCACTCTTGTTCCTTTTATGGGCTTCATGAAGCATGGAAGCCTTTTAGAAGCCTTCAAAAGGCCAAAAGGCTCTGGTTACCTTGGTAACCTTTACAATTTGACATTTCAAACCTTTAAGAAGTCTTTTAGCTATCCTAGCTTATTTGTCTGGAAATACAAACAACGGCATCTTCCCAAAAAACTACATAGAAAATACATAGAATTCCTTGTGAATGTCCCAGTGGCGTCACACACGTATTCCAGTAGCAAGGCATTAAAAGAATGACATGTCGCCGCATGCTTTGAATGGGAAACCGGTCGTTTAGATGGGAAGTGTTAGCATAGATAATTGCGTTGCTTTCTGTTCGTTCATGTTTTTGCCATTGTGGATAATGGCTCTCACTGTGGTGTGCTGTAGTCCCAAAGCTATAGAAATGACTTTATAACCTTTTCCAGACAGATCTCAATTACTTTCTCTTTCAGTTGTTCTTGAGTTTCTTTAGATCTCGGCATTTAAAAAATCTAGATAACAATAATAATTAATTATTATATTATTATATATTATATAATATACTATATATATTCATTCATTTTCTACCGCTTTTCCTCACGAGGGTCGCGGGGGGTGCTGGAGCCTATCCCAGCTGTCTTTGGGCGAGAGGCGGGGTCCACCCTGGACTGGTGGCCAGCCAATCACAGGGCACATATAGACAAACAACCATTCACACTCACATTCATACCTATGGACAATTTGGAGTGGCTAATTAACCTAGCATGTTTTTTAGAATGTGAGAGGAAACCGGAGTAACCGGAGAAAACATGCTGAGATGGCCGAGGGTGGAATTGAACCCTGGTCTTCTAGCCGTGAGGTCTGTGCGCTAACCACTTTACACCGTGCAGCCCGCTTGATGCAATTAAAGCAAAACGAGGCTCGGATGTTTGATGTGAAATAATGTGTATAAATGGACTTGACTCAGTTTTAATTGAAGACCTCTTACTACAAAAAACAAATGCTAGTCAAAGATCCCCTATACGGTACAACACGTAGCTGTTTCACCACAAAGAACCTCCATATAACTACTATTAAGAAGCGACTACTTCAAAAAACCATTGCCAAAGATCCTCTACATCACAGGAGTAAAAAAAACTAGTCAAAGACCCTTAAATGGCAGGAGCATCTTTCATTTTATTTGCACCATCCAATTCAATTGAAAGCGTATGAAACCTTTCTGATGCTTTCCGTCACATCGAATGTGACTAAAGTACTTCCTGTTTTACACAAAGTCTTCAATAACACGGATGACTTCAAACCTTCCACTCTCTGATGTCAAACAAAGCGCTTTGCTCGCTAAACGACTCCAAAACACCCCCAGTGTTTGTTTAGCTTTGGCGTGGCTAATGACTTGTTTGTCTTCTCCTTAAAGACTAATAAGCTCTGAAAGGTCCTTGTTTTGGAAGCGCTGGCGTCGCGCTAATTCGTTTACTCAGCATTTGGTCAAAGTGAAGAAGCTTAAAAACACGTCCTCGCTCTTGGACTGTTGGGGACCGCCGTTGACATTGACACTTTGGGTGAAGACCTTTCCTAAAACCACCCACCCTGAAGGACAAACTCTAAGGTTTGTGTCATTGGCTTTGTTTTACCTTTTAAGCCATTTTCTTTCATCAGTAACACTCGTTAATTTTAGTTTTTCTTCAAACAGATTCAATGACACCGCTACACAAAAAAGGGAAAAAGGATTTTCAGGATTTTTTGGTACATAAAATTCATAGTTCCATTTATCGCCGCTAGTCCTGGAGCAGCAAAACATCCCCCAGACCATGACACTACCACCACCATATTTTACTCTTGGTACGATGATTACTCTTGGTATTTTCCCGAAGGTCTTAGGGACCATCAAGATGTTCATTCATTCATTTTCTACCGCTTTTTCCTCCCAGCTGTCTTCGGGCGAGAGGCAGGGTGCACCCTGGACATATAGACAAACAACCATTCACACTCACATTCATACCTATGGACAATTTGGAGTTTTTGGAATGTGGGAGGAAACCGGAGTACCCGGAGAAAACCCACGCATGCACGGGGAGAACATGCAAACTCCACACAGAGATGCCCGAGGGTGGAATTGAACCTTGGTCTCCTAGCTGTGAGGTCTGCGCACCATCCACTAACCACTAGACCACCGTGGCGCCCCCATCAAGATGTTTTCTGGCCAAATTGTGACCAGCCTGAATGTCTTTGTGATGGTGGAGTCATGAACACTCACCTTAACTGAGGTGAGGCAGTTTTTTGGAATTTTTTGCGGGGTCTTTTGCGACCTCTTGGATGTTGGATGAGTCATCGCGTCACTTTTGGGGTCATTTTGGTGAGCCAGCCACTCCTAGGGAAGGTTCACCGCTGTTTCATGTTTTTGCCATTGTGGATAATGTCTCTCACTGTGGTGTGCTGTAGTCCCACAGCTTCAGAAATGGCTTTTTAACCTTTTCCAGACAGATATCAATTACTTTCTCTCTCAGTTGTTTTTGAGTTTCTTTAGATCTCGGCATTTATAAAATCGAAATAGTAATAATAGCAATAATTGAGAAGCACATCGATAGTTTTGCAAGAATAAAGTCCAAATATTAAGAGAAAAATAGTTGTAACCTAAAAACAAAAAGTCGTAATTTTCCGAGAATAATATTGTAATTTTAAAAGGAAAATTTCAGTCGCATTAATTTGTAATATTCAAGAAAAAAGCTTTTTTTAAACTCACAATTTTATGAAAAACAAGCAAAACAACAAATCAGTTGATAATGTTACTGGAGCAAAGTCAACATATTATGGGAATAAAGTCATAACTTCACGGGAAGAAAATTCCCAACAACAGAAATGAAAAACAGCTGTACTTTTATGAGAATATAAAGTCAAAATATTAAGAGAAAAAAAGTATTCTAATCAGACACAAAGTCACAATTTTATGATATTGAAATCTTAATATTAAAAATATCAAAGAAAAAAAAGATGAAATTTTTAGGGATGTCCCATATTGGGTTTTTTTGCCAAAAAAATGAGATTTCTGATACCGATATCAGCCGATACCGATATATGTAACATGAAAAATCTACTATGGTGGAATGAATGCATTTTTTCCACTGATAACGTTATGCTGATATCAGTCACATCATCAGCTATTTTTAAAAATCATATTATTATGAGAAGAAACAAAATATAAGCATAAAGTCATAACATTACAAGAAGAACATTTATGAAGATTAGAAGAAAAGTGAACAAAAAAGCGCAAAGACCTAAGTTCACATGAATAATAGGCTTTTTTCGCCGAAATCGATATATAATCGATAATAATCGATATCGATATATTACTTCTTGCTTTACAAAACGTCAAAGCGGCCCTTGCCTTCTGCCATTTTTCCGTATATAAAAAGTTTCGACACCCCTGGACTAGTTTGTACAATAACAGAGACACTGTATGAAAACCAAGGCAACATTTGCGATGAAAACCAGGGGCGGTTCCAATACAAAGTCTGACTATAACTGAAACGGCGACATACGGCATATTAGTTGGATTAGTGGGCTTTTTGCGTTTGTGTTATTGTGGTTTGAAAGTGTTATGTTGAAACTTGAGTCCATTAAAGCACCGCAGTGTAACTAATGGCGGCCATTTGTCATAATAACCATTTTAATAAGCAACATTTGTCTTTGCTAATGTAGCCCAGGCTGACGGATAACAAGAAGAGAGTCGGCGCCGCATCATAACGCGTCTTATTCCGAGTCCATTCCCAGACGACACGTCATCTCGCCATCGCGCACAAAGCGAACACTTTGGACGCTGGTTCGAGTCGCGTGATTGGTGCAGACGTTCATCAGCCGAGCGCCAATCAAGTCTTAATAGTTCTCCTCTCGGCAAACAGCGTTGACTCACAACGCGCCAAATGTCAGCCTCACGGCGCCCGCTGTCAGGGTCACTCACCGTAGAGGATGGTCACCATGGATACCGGCATGACCAACATGCCCAGGAGCATGTCCGCAACCGCCAGCGACATCAGGAAGTAGTTGGTGGCGTTCTGGAGCTTCTTCTCGAGGGAGACGGCCAGGATGACCAGGATGTTGCCCGTCACCGTGACGGCGATCACCACCACGATGAGAAGCGCAGCCCAGTTCTTGCCCTCCTCCGCATCCTGGGGCGTGCACCCGTAAAACCTGCCGCCAGCCTCGCTGTAAACTCCGGTGCTTGACCAATTCCCGGTGTGAGCGTCGCTTCCCGCGCCGGAACACCCAGCGTGGCTCACATTGTTTGGGGCTTCCTGGTACCCACGTGGGGGCCGCGGGTCGGGCTCCAGCAGCTCAAGGGTGCCGGTTGTGACCGACTGAGAAATCAACTCGGACACGTTGCCACCGCGCAGGTTCATGGTGTCGGCCGGAGCGCCCTCGCAGACGCCTCAGAGTCTGGAAAATGGGTCAGAAGGCGGGAAGAACGGGGGGAGCGTGGCCATCTTTGGATCTCTCTCCACAGCACCAATTACCGCCCAGTCATCACTTGATGAACACCGCTGTCCCATTTTTCCATCCGGCCCCAAATGAGCTCAGACGCAGCCTCCAAGAAGCAAACGTTTACCTCCAGTCGTCATCCTCGTTTGTGCAATCCATTCCCGGCCGGAACGGGACTTTCCGAGCGATAATCCAGAGGTTCGAGTTCAGGGACAGAGATATCAACGAGGAGGAATTATCATCTACATATCGACATGACTGTCCTTCAAACTTTGACGGGTGACGAGCGGGAGCTCTAAAAGGTCGGCATCCTTTCCCAAAACATTCCAGGAAGTACGAGATATTCCTCCAACGGGTCTTCGTCCTCTTGTACTTTTCCTGATCTCCACGGAGGCGTTCCTGACTGAGGCTGCAGCCGACCGGAGAGGCTGAATGAATTCCTGCTTCTCGTCTCCTCGCCTTCGCTCTTTGCGCTCTAGCCTCTCGACTCCGAGCTCCCTCTCCTCATCCTCCTCCTCCTCCTCTTCCCGCCCTCCCCGCTTTTTTACTCTCCATCACCGAGCGTTCACTCCGGTGCCTTCTAAGCATGAATGAACATGTAATATCTCCATCCGGTCTTCCCGCCGCATCACGTCGTTCCCTAAAATCTCATTTACAATTTCTAAGGAGCGGCTGGAGCGTCATCGGGGATCTTTTTGTGCGGCGGTAAAATATCGATGACACGGCCGTGGCCTAATAAGTTGTGATCTTATCAAGGTTTGATATTGTGGCCGACCAACCACCGCCAAGGACACGCTGTTGCGTAACACCGTAGCATAACAAACGTATTGTTTTCATGGAAATTAGCCGTTAGCATCTAATTATTCTCACAAAAAAGGGGTGGAATCTTGGTTAGTGTCAGTAATCCGTTCTCCAAGTTTGGAATCGAACCATTTTTCCCATAACATATGATCCTTATCCAAGACAAAAACCTTCAAGCTGATTTCCAGCCCTTTGTAGTGACTTCTGGACTCCTATAGAGCAGCGACACACAACAGTAAGCTTTCCAGATCTTCCAGAATCTGCACCTATTCCGGCTGTAGTTATTTTGCAGCAGAGATTGTAGGCTAACTGCGCTAGTTAGCAAAGAACTGACATCGTCGACGGGCCGCAGCGTTGACTTCTGGTTCCTGCCATCTCTGTGTGGAGTTTGCATGTTCTCCCCGTGCATGCGTGGGTTTTCTCCGGGTACTCCGGTTTCCTCCCACATTCCAAAAACATGCTAGGTTAATTAGCCACTCCAAATTGTCCATAGGTATGAATGTGAAAATGCCGTCCTGTCGTTTTTGTGTAGTTTTACAAAAACGATAACGTCACCGACCCAACGCCACCAGGTCGCCGTCATGTGACCAGAAGTGTGCGTTGACAATTAGCCAATATAATATCAGAATATTTCCACCGCCACAACTTTTAGGAGCTACTTTGCTTCTGGTTCCACTTTAGCTTCATTTGGAGCGACGCTACAATGGAGAAGAAGATGAACGGATTTTAATATTTTCCAGATCGGGAGTTGAGATTAACAGCTCAGGCCAGAAGGTCAGCAACCAAATGAAGACCGGCTTCTATCAGCCGCGTGTGGATTGTCATGGATTTATTTGTTTGCTCGCTTCTCAAAATGCCAAGCTGCTCCATCCGAGTGGGAGCTGCAGTGTTGACATTTGGCTCCACCTGGCAACCCACCACATTGGACTTTGTTTTCCGGATTACCCTTAGGAACGTACATCAAGTACAGCGGATACAAATATCCATATTATTGATACCAGGGTAGTATCGGCATTGGATTGATACCAGCATAGATCGTATACAGAAGATTCAAAATGTCAAGTTAAGGTGTTCAATCCCTAAAAAACATGCAAAATGATAACTGTACAATGTTAAAATAGAACTGCCTCTTTTTGGGGAAATTTTCCCATCATTCATTCATTTTTTACCGCTTAGGGTCACGGGGGTGCTGGAGCCTATCCCAGCTGTCTTCGGGCGAGAGGCGGGGTACACCCTGGACTGGTGGCCAGCCAATCACAGGGCACATATAGACAAGCAACCATTCACACTCACATTCATAACTATGGACAATTTGGAGTCGCTAATTAACCTAGCATGTTTTTGGAATGGGGGTATCCGTAATCCGGAGTACCCGGAGAAAACACACACATGCGCAGGGAGAACATGCAAACTCCACACAGAGATGGCCGAGGGTGGAATTGAACTGGGGTCTCCTAGCTGAGGTCTGCATGCTTACCACTCGACCACCGTGCAGCCCATTTTCCCATCATTTACAATCCTAATGTGAAACATGACCACATATTTATTTCACCTTTCTGTGTATTATAACGCCAAAAAACAAGTTAATATGAGCTAGCTAACAATGCACATCATTGATTACGAAGCCCTCTAAAAAAAAAAAACTCTAATAACATTTTCTATACAAGCTGTGATCATGCATGAACAAATACTTAAGGTATTTAGCCTTATTTTGATGAGGTGTCCCTCAAGGTTCAGTCCTGGATCCCTTACTTTTTATTATTTAGCTTCTTCCCCTTGGTGTTATTTTGGTATCCGTTTTTATTGCTGAGCTGACGACATACAGATCTGTATCGCAATTAAGCCCTCGTCAACACCCCCCCCCACACTGCCCTTACTGACTTCACTTCGCTAATTGGATGTCCATCAACTAAATGGTAATAATAACAGTGAAGTTCTTCTTCAAGGCTCCAAGTCATCACCCTCATGCCCCCCCCCCCTTACTATTAAAACTGATGGATGCTTCGTTCCCGCACTTTGTCAAGTTGAGAGCCTTGGAGTCATCCTTGACAGCACACCAGCGTTCCAATCCCACGTCAATAATATTCCACACACAGCTTTCTTCCATCCGTGCTTCGGTCACTTCCGGCCTCCATGACTTCATTAATACTTCCTAATACGTGCGAGGACGACTGCGGGAACTACTTTGGCAGCGAGCCTCAGCGAGAGCAGAACAGATGATGAGGGAGTTGGATTCCGCGATCCGTGCTCAGTCAACTGTGCCCGAGACGGGAAATCAAACAGCGTCAACGCTACATGCTGAAGAAATTGAAGTGAAACCAATGAAAGCAAGATTGTTCGTTTGTTCGATCCTTGCTGGATCCCTAATCTATTTTGCCTGATTGTGTGTCTGGAGCAGAAGGCTAATTAGCGTCTGCCTCGTTGGGTGGGAGTATCTGTGACACTCTCCATCTTCCTCTCAGACTCTTTGTTTCCTCGCTTTACACTTTGACTGGCGTAAAATAATATCAGGGGCAGTCATCCATCATCTCGCTCGGCTCTTCAGGCGTCGCTTGATCTCACAGCCTGAATGGTCGCACGCGCTGCTGCTACACCCGTGGGTCCAGTATAAATATATACCAAAATAACACCAAGGGGAAGAAGCTAAATAATAAAAAGTAAGGGATCCAGGACTGAACCTTGAGGGACACCTCATCAAAATAAGGCAAAATACTGAAAGTATTTGTTTATGCATGATCACAGCATGTATAGAAAACATTATTAGAGGTTTTTTTAGAGGGCTTTGTAGTCGAAATAGGTGTGGCCCAATGATGTGCATTGTTAGCTAGCTCATATTAACTTGTTTTTTGCCGTTATAATACACAGAAAGGTGAAATAAATATGTGGTCATGTTTCACATTAGGATTGTAAATGATGGGAAAATGGGCTGCACGGTGGTTGAGTGGTTAGCGCGCAGACCTCACAGCTAGATGACCGGAGTTCAATCCCACTCTCGGCCATCTGTGTGTGGAGTTTGCATGTTCTCCCCGTGCATGCCTGGGTTTTCTCCGGGTACTCCGGTTTCCTCCCACATTCCAAAAACATGCTAGGTTAATTAGCGACTCCAAATTGTCCATAGGTATGAATGTGAGTGTGAATGGTTGTTTGTCTATATGTGCCCTGTGATTGGCTGGCCAAGATCAAAATGGGATGACACACCCCTAATAATAATAGGCCATAATCAACTACAAAGCATATTGTATTTTAAGGAAAACATTCCTGTATCGTCTTTATTTGGTCTACAAGGTGTGATATCACGCCTTCCAACAACCTCACCAAACATGTCTGTTCTCCACGATAAAAGATCCATAAAACGCAGAGACGAGGGACACTTCTGCTCCCTCAGGCGGTCCCCTTCAATTTATCGTCCAGATCTTCTTTAAGCCGGGGTGCATGTGCTGAGGTCGGATATCCTCGGATGACTCCTACAAGTATCCCCGCTATCCCTGACCTTTGATGAAAAAGATGGAATATTTACAAGAAATGTCTCCCGACTATCTCGCTGAGCGGTTCTGGTAAACACATGCCGGCGTTTGCTACCTTCCGTGTGACTTAAGTACTTTTTTCTCTCCGCACCAACACTGCCGTGTCGACTGATTGCAGCCATCAAGCAGGACAACGCTGCAATCATCCGCTCTCGTGGGCGGATAGAACAGACATTAACTTTCCTTACACGATGGCAGGCTTCCTTCGACCGCTAAGGTGGGCGGAATCAATATTATCGATGCAGTGATAGTATCGTTTATTTTCAGAAATATCCGTGTTGTTGAAATACAGTGGAACCTTGGTTAGCGTTCGTTTGTTCCAGAAAGTCAGACTCTAACCAAAACCATCTTGCTGTCACATTGTGTCTTTGGGAACAGTCGCGTTTTCAGCGAAGTTAAACCTAACCTTAAATAAGGGGCGTATTTAGTCATTTGGGGGCCCCGCATTCCAAGCCAAACAATACTGGTTTTACCAGACCAGGAACCAAAACGCTGGTATCCACAACTCACCCTATCTAGTATTTCTTTTCTAGTCTTCCCATATTATTCAATGAAAACCTGAATGAAAAGCAGGTTGATCCACCTCAGCCGGGCCCCTCCATCCACATCCGCTGCCTTCTGAAGCGCAGATGCAGCCGACTCCCTCTTTTGTGCCCCAAGAGGAGATACGATATCAGTGTGATATCAGTGTACACATCATTTGGAGTCCGACGCCCAAAACGAAACCTGTGTACATCGTATCTGCATGCTCCCAAATCCTTACTGAGGCGGTACTCATCCCCAAAAGTACTTTACCGATACCGTGCTTTTTTAATGATATCGGCCGATACCAACCGGTGGCTGATCGATCAGTGCACCCCTAATAAAAAGTATTTGTATTGATTATTTACTTCTTATTGTAGTACTTGTACTTGTACTGTAGACATGACAAAACACAACTATAGTCACATTTATACTCCTTTTATTTACAACATATTGCGCAACTGCAGGGTCTTGAGACACATGCTAACTCGCAAACTAGAGAGCTAGCGACCTAAACGGTAGCCTTCAAGTTATTTCCTTTAAACTTAAATAGCCAAGAACTTACCACTTCCACACGGATAGGGAGGATAACTATTAACAGTTATTTAACCTTTAACATGAACATGAATCAAACGTAATCATTTTTTCTGGGTACATGATACCATACAGCATCCATATCAAACTTGCGCGGGCCGCACTAACATTAAACTTTCATATCAAGGCGGGGGCCTCAAACTAGTGTCCTGCGGGCCACATTTGGCCCACGGGCCGCGTGTTCTAGAGCTTTCTATTGTGAACGTTTGTAAAGGTAACTGAAGCATGGGGATCAGAGTGCTACAATAGTGTAGTATTTTAAAGCATATTAAAAGGGCGTCAATATTGCTTTATTGTCAAGCAATCGTTTTGTATTTATGCATCAATTATTGAGATAAGTCCACTTGAGCAGCTAGGATAGGCTCCAGCTTCTCTATGACCTTGACTGGGCATGAGCGAGTAGATGACTATTTTCTAAAATGTGGAAAAAAAATTCCAAACATCTGAAATATTTAGTATTTAGCTGCGAAATCCAGCCTGGCCACTAACGGCACCGTCCCCGTGGAGAGGTGGCGTTGGACGGGATGGACGCCGTCGGACGAGCCACTCGAAAGAGCGGCGGTGAGACAGATGTGTGGCAGCTGTGGTGGAGGAGGAAGTGAGGCTGGCTGAGCGCTCAAAGATGTGGACGGTGTTTTTCATATGTAGTCCTAACCCTTCAGTACAAGGATGTCTGCTTCAAGGACCTGCACTAGTTTTTCCATGTGTGTGTGTGTGTGTGTGTGTGTGTGTTACAGAAGCTCTCTTACGCAATATCTCCATAACATGACTCATTAGAAGTGTCATTTACATCTCAGCCAATTAGTGATATCTCATTAAATACAAGTGTAATGTCTCCACGGTAACGACAGTAGAACTGTTTATGTCGACGTCCATCGGACTGGCTGACTTAAGGACGACTTAAGGAGACATAAGGAGAACGGATGATGTAAGGATTTTTGGGACCGACAGCAGTTTGTTTTTATTCCCATTCTTGTGTTTTCCGTACTCTTATGTAAGAGAGCTGTTGCCGGAATTCTGTTGTATGCCCGCTTATCTTTACAAAGGTCACGGGTATGCTGGAGCCTATCCCGGCTGTCTTCAGGCGAGAGACGGGGTCCACCCTGGACTGGACACATACAGACAAACAACCATTCCCACTCACATTCATCCCTGCGGACAATTTGGAACATGCATGCATGTTTTTGGAATGTGGGAGGAAAGCGGAGTACCCGGAAAAAACCCATACGAACATGCAAACTCCACACAGACATGCCCGAGTGGGGAATGGAACCCGGCCTTCCTCTAGGTACGCCCACTTTTCTGTGGTTGGTCACACTCCCAAGCACTCCCGAGGACTTCTCGCTCCTTGTTTGTGCAGGCAATCCAACCCAATCCAATCGAATCCAATCCAGGGAAGTCTGGATCACATTGACGTCAGTAGAACTGAGCATGCAGAGCCATCCCAACCTTCTTTCAGGGCTCTCCTCCAAATGCGCTAACCTCATTAGCTGACGCTTTGGCGTTGTTTACCACGAGAATACAGCATTGCATCAACGTATATACGTAGGTCAGTGAAGTGCATCATGGGTCCCCTTTAAAAGGCTAGGCTCTAAGAGCTGTTTTGCAAACGAGCCATCACTAATTGAGCGTGTCATCTTGTATTCCGAATGACTTAGCTTTATCTTGTCCTGTTGTTTACTGACAAAGAAAGCACAGGAGACAAAATGTCCATTCCTGCTGACTCGTTAGCATTTATCTTTGCATCACATCTATTGCCTTCAGCTTCATCCTTATCGCTTGTCTTCCTTCTTATCGAACGCAAGACGCCGGCAGGTCGGAGTGTCCGATGCCTCATCCGTGAAGGCCTTTGTGGCATTCCGCAGGCCCGCTAAAGTCCAGAATCAATCAGCATTCCTTCCATGTTCGGCTTCATTAACGAAGCAACCTGATAACGCTGGTGAGACGGAGATAAATCACAGGGTTTCTGTAACCGAATGGAGCTTAGAACAGCGATGCTCAACTCGGGTCGCAGTCCAAAGTACCATTCCAGATCCGGAGTGTTGGCCGGAAGAAGCCGCAGGCTGCGGCCTGGCAAGGCGCATTAATGTTGGATATGCGAGGCCACCTTGCATCCGCAGAGGTCGAGAGAACCAGAGTGTGTACTGGAGGAGGAGGAGTACATCGCTCGCCACGGGACGAACCACTGCCGTGGCCGGCCGCTGTACACAATGTACTTTTAAACTCGCGACACACGCGATCCTTCTCTGCCTTGCCCTTGCGACTCGGCTGTGCATGCACGCAGAAAATTATTAGCTGACCAATTTTCTTCCTACGGGCTTTGTGTGCTCTCTGCTGGTTTGTAGTACTCTGGAAAATACATGAAAAGTTACTTTAAGACGTTTGCAGAGCTTGATAAGATCGGTTGATCAGATCGGTTGATAAGATCGGTTGATCAGATCGGTTGATCAGATCGGTTGATAAGATCGATTGATAAGATCAATTGATAAGATTGGTTGATAAGATCGGTTGATAATATCGGTTGATAAGATCGATTGATAAGATCAATTGATCAGATCAGTTGATAAGATCGGTTGATCAGATCGGTTGATAATATCGGTTGATCAGATCGGTTGATCAGATTGGTTGATAAGATCGGTTGATAATATCGGTTGATCAGATCGGTTGATAAGATCGATTGATAAGATCAGTTAATCAGATTGGTTGATCAGATCAGTTGATAAGATCAGTTGATCAGATCAGTTGATAAGATCGGTTGATCAGATTGGTTGATAAGATCAATTGATAAGATTGGTTAATCAGATTGGCTGATAAGATCGGTTGATCAGATCGGTTGATAATATCGGTTGATCAGATCGGTTGATAAGATCGATTGACAAGATCAGTTGATCAGATTGGTTGATCAGATCGGTTGATAAGATTGGTTCATCAGATCGGTTGATAAGATCTGTTTCATATGAAGGGTTTGGCTAATCCCAGATCCCCCAAAATTAAGGAAATCATCCCAGATCAACCAATGTTTATTGACAAATAAGGGTCCCGAGGGTCCCAATTGAGAACCACGGGCTCAGAATTTTGATCTAGGCCACTAGTAGCCGTTATGTCGATGGTGAGTAACCAGTCCATCGCAGAATTGGGACCATATTCCCCCCGGGTCAAATTGGGGCCCTGAGCAGAATTTTATTTTAGAATTTTCTTTAGACAGCAAACTAATTGAGACCAAATCAACAGCGCCTCTGCTGGTTGCAGCCTAGTATTGCACTCCATCTGGTGCTTCAGTTGTGTTATAATAATAATAATAATAACAGTTGTGTTATTATTATTATTATTATTCCCCTCCCATGATGAGTGAAATCTTAACGATGGATTATCAGGCACATCCCCCATTTGACATGCCAATGATTCATTAATCAGCATTGGCGCGTCTAAACATTTATCAGGGCTGTAGAGGTTGAGCTTGGACTTAGACTTAATCCGCTCTGCCGCAGCGCTTTCTTCCCCCTCTTCCTCACCTCCGAAATATCACCTGTCAATCAAGTGCTGTATTGGATGGCGCCTCGGTGTGAGGCTCTGCAGCGCCAAAGCGTGATTCCAAAACTGAATCATCATCTGAGATGCCTCCATAAAGACGAGGTCGCCGCCCAGCGTCAGCGGCCATCACTTCAGACAAATGCCACGGGTCACGCCGTTGTCCGTTTGTTCGTGTTGGGCTTTTCATCCTTTCTTCTGAAGGCGTCAGACTCGGGAATAAAACCAAAAGCTTTGCTGTCGATTCATGCAACATGCACAAAAAAAACGTTATTATGGCCACAGTGGAAGTACTTTCAGCAACAACAACGTGACAAAGACGGAAAGGCTTTCTGCCTTTGAGCATCACGGAAAATCCTCCATGGTGTCTGTCAATCGTGCGGTGACAATCAGTGTCTGGCGGTCGTGTAGTCGTTTAGAACACGAAGCTATGATTGGACATTAGCTCGTTTGACTGCTGGTGGCTCTCGGAGCGAAATGAGCAGAGACTCGCTGTGGCATTAAACCTCCAATGAGGGTTTAATTACCTGTCATGAAAAATTAATGTCACATCAAGCCATTGCGCCACCGTGCCTTGGCGCTAAGGCTGTTCTAAGCCAAAATGTCACGTGACACGGCCCTCGCGGCCGTTTAGCACCTCGACACGATTCCATCGACTGAACTTGTGCTACCTTAACGAGGTTTGGGGCTCTGTGTTTGGGTCTCTGTACCTGACTGATGTGAACACTTGGAAAAGTCAACTGAGGTTGAAATGTTCCTCAATTAAAGCTTTTATTTACGACATGATACAGTGGAACCTTGGTTATCAGCATTAATATGTACTTTTGAGCAGGAACATAATGTCCGCTAACCAAATCAATTTGCCAATCAAAACTCCAATGAATCCATGCCAGAAAGCCAACAATATGAACCCAAAACACGCTTTCATAATTATTGTTTTGCATGCATATTAATACGCATAAATGAAGACACTAAGGACATAATTCTTGGCGTGAGTGTCCCCAAAGACACCATGTGACAGTGAGACACCACACCTCCTGATTTGCAAACTGGGGCGGATGCTAACCAAGGTGTACTACTGGTTACCAATGAACCAAAAATCAGTCAACACGTATCTGAACAGGGGGGTATATGGCCCCAATTTGACCAGGGGGTTATATTGCCCCAATTTGACCAGGGGAGTTTATGGCCCCAATTTAACCAGGGGGTATATGGCCCCAATTTGACCAGGGGGTTATATTGCCCCAATTTGACCAGGGGAGTTTATGGCCCCAATTTAACCAGGGGGTATATGGCCCCAATTTGACCAGGGGGTTATATTGCCCCAATTTGACCAGGGGAGTTTATGGCCCCAATTTAACCAGGGGGTATATTTGGTCCCAATTTGACCAGGGGGTATATGGCCCCAATTTGACCAGGGGTGTGTATGGCCCCAATTTGACCAGGGGGGTATATGGCCCCAATTTGACCAAGGGGGTTTATGGCCCCAATTTGTCCAGGGGAGTTTATGGCCCCAATTTAACCAGGGGGTATATTTGGTCCAAATTTGACCAGGGGGGTATATGGCCCCAATTTAACCAGGGGGTATATTTGGTCCAAATTTGACCAGGGGGGTATATGGCCCCAATTTGACCAGGGGAGTTTATGGCCCCAATTTCACCAGGGGGGTTTATGGCCCCAATTTCACAAGGGGAGTTTATGGCCCCAATTTAACCAGGGGGTATATTTGGTCCCAATTTGACCAGGGGGGTATATGGCCCCAATTTGACCAGGGGGGTTTATGGTCCCAATTTGACCAGGGGGATTTATGGTCCCAATTTGACCAAGAGGGGTATATGGCCCCAATTTGACCGGGGGGGTTATAGCCCCAATTTGACCGGGGGGTGTATGGCCCCAAATAAATGAGTTTGCTGGGGTTTACGCTAGACTTCACATGTCGACATTCTGTGAAAGAAATGACAAACAGCAGACATCTTTATGCAATTATCAATTACTTCCCTAACCTGCGTAACAATTGGAGATGTGTTTAGATCCCTCGTTATTACTAGGATCCAAAAAGGCCAAAATGCTAAATGGGTTGGTGCAAATGGGTGAAATTGCACTTGACACCACGTCATCCTCCATGAATCCGTAGCTCAGACAGCCTCTAATTTGAAACTCAATATTTCATTGCAGCTCGGGTCACATTCTTCAATGAACTCCTCCCTCTGCAGTCACGGGCTCGCCTTGCTAAGCTGGGAGGATCATTGGACAGGAAAAGAGAGAGAAAGGGAAAGACAAACGGTGCCAGTCCAACAAATGATTCAAAGCATGTGCTGAGATGAAGCATCCGCTCTCCACGTCGCCTCAGATGATCCGCTCAGTGGAGCGCGGAGGCTGGACCGTGTCGGCCATCAAACATCCAAAGACGCCAGACAACATCAAACCCTGCAGGCTGTTGCTGGATAGGAAGATAAGAACCAGGTTCTGCCTGGTGGACGCCTTCAAGACCTTTTTTAGATGCGTGTGGAAGGCAGGGGCGTTTTTATTGTTCGTGCCGCATCCTAAGAATCATACCATCACAACCTTAGTCCAGTGAGGGCCACATTGTGAAAAATGAAAGATTGATTTTGATATTCAGGCCTTCTTCCCTTTGAAATATGTTATGGAAGGATTCAAATATTTGGGACTTTTCTCCAAAAGTTTCTCGCCTGGAAAAACTCAAAGTTAGACTCGAATCACAATTTTCATGACTTTGGACTTGACTCGACAATACCAAAGACTTAGACTGTGACCTGACTTGGACTTTAGTCTGATGACCTGAAAATATTTGCCATATTTCGTGGGTGTATGATAAAATATGGGGGGTATATGGCCCCAATTTAACCAGGGGGGTATATGGCCCCCCTGTGACCTGACTCGGACTTTAGTCTAATGACTTGAAAATATTTATATTTTGATATTTCATGGGTGTATGACAAAATATGGGGGGTATATGGCCCCAATTTAACCAGAGGCGTATATGCCCCCCCTCCCCCGTGACCTGACTTAGACTTTAGTCTGATGACTTGAAAATATTTGCGATATTTCGTGGCTGTATGATAACATATGGGAGAGAATATGGCCCCAATTTAACCAGGGGGGTATATGGTCCCCCCTGTGACCTGACTCGGACTTTAGTCTAATGACTTGAAAATATTTGCGATATTTCGTGGGTGTATGATAACATATGGCCCCAATTTAACCAGGGGGGTATATGGTCCCCCCTGTGACCTGACTCGGACTTTAGTCTAATGACTTGAAAATATTTGCGATATTTCGTGGGTGTATGATAAAATATGTGTTTTCTTTTGGTGCTCTAATGAATCATGCTTCCCTAAGAAATGGTAAACAATATCAAAACGGTCCCGGTATACGCTAGCGTATTTTCCGCGCTATAAGGCACATTTAAAAGTTTCTCAAAAATCATCGGTGCGCCTTATAATCCGGTGGACTCGGTTCCGAAATCTGTAAACTTGATTAATTGTCGGACCATTTCCCGCTGACATACGCTGGTAGCGATAAACCAATCAGAGATCAGGACGTACAGTAAGTAGGTAGGCAGGTAGGTAGTAGGTATACCATCAGTATGCTTCAAAACAACATTGTGTCCATGTCTGTGCTACCGTGACCAGGACCGGGACCAGGACCAAGACCAAAACCAAAGGAAGCAAATGAATTGAGAGCTTGCCATCACGGACGTTGGTCAGTTGGCGAACACACCTTTCCTAAGACCGGGAGGCAATTATCTGCATCAACTGTTGTCCGTGCTTTGGGGGAAGCCGGCATCACTGCTGAAGAGCCACCTGACAACGATACCGACTCCAACAATGATGAGAGGGAACCCTACATTTTTGATGGTGGAATTGTTCAATTCAGATACAGGAGATGAGGACTTTGATGGAAAACGATAAATTGTCGTTCAACTTAACTCACCTTAACTCACATTACGGTGCGGAAAATACCGTATTTCCATTTTTCAGTGTATGGAAAAAGCTTCCTCGTGGATGATGGATAAGACCAGGAATCTCCAGAAGGCCAATGCTAACTTTCACGCTCAACCCGCACTTTCTGACTTTTTGATCTTATTTTATCTGGGTGTTGTGTGATGTTTGTTTTTAATAATAATAATAATAATAATAATAATAATAATAATAATAATAATATTGATGAAGGACTAAAGGGTCTGTGGTGGACTCAGGACACTAAAACCCAACTTAATGAAATACCTTTTATTTTCTCCTGCTGCTCTGACACAGCCAAAGATGACAAAATGAAGCTGTCTGTCAACCATCGTGTGTGTGTGTGTGTGTGTGTGTGTGTGTGTGTGTGTGTGGTGTTGGCTGCTATGGCAACAGCCGCTGTCCCTCTACGGCTGACTGACATTGATTAGCTATGATTGGCCGCCCAAATCCTTTGAGGTGAGCAGGAAGCAGCTGTAATTGGCTCCGGCATCGCCATCAGGTGACCGCCGCAAAGGTTACGCCGCTTGTTCGACACATGTGTGTGTGTGTGTGTGTGTGTGTGTGTGTGTGTGTGGTGGTAAAGACGGAATAAATGAAAGAATCCGAGGTGAAAGTTCAAAATGATGGACCCTGGGACTCTCGTGAAGTTCCATCACATTCGATACCTTTGCCGAGACTTTTTATGACAGTCTGCTTGCATTGGGGCCAAGTGGGAACAGTGACGGAACGTCTTTCAAACATCCCAACCTGGGACACCCTTCCCGAAAAGACTTTACCTGACCGCTTTTATGGACTTTTAGTTTTATCAATAAGTGAGATTTTCATTCACCTGCTCAACGTTCTTCATCATAGCTGCCCTACTTCTGATCAAACATGTTGACGCTATGAAGCTATACGCCCAAACCTCGGAAGTGGCATCATTCCCATCATTCCCATCATTCCTTCCGTCATGGCAATGCAAGCGGCTGCATGCTGCACCAGGGGAACGTATGTTGGAGTTTAACGAGCCCCTTTGGGATGGCGTTCCTTGTCGCCTGGGTATTCACACCATCGGGCACCTGTCGGCGTCTCTCAAAAGCAATCAGACGTGAGAAAACAACGAGGATGGATGCTTGGGACGACAGATGCTCCACGTTGGATTTTCCCACACGATGCACGATTCGACAATACCTCGTTTATCGTAGTTAGTGATGAGTGAATTCCCGCAAAGTAGGAATGGAATATTTTCTAATCTGTTTACAATTTTCTAAAAAAGTTTTTAAATTATTAGAGCCCTCTAGAAAGAAACTAACACCCCTATAGTAATCTTTATTTTTATTAAAGATCGTATTACCCAATCTTGTAGACGTAGCGAGGGTAAATAAGCAATTTCAGACATAAATAAGACTCTTCCCGTGTGAGAGATGATTGACAGACAAGACAGGAAGTGACATTGGGGGGTTCAGAGATGAGTTTTCCTGCATGGGATAATTCAAATCTACATCTGGTGCTTGTGTGTCTCACCGAACATTACAGTAACATTACTGACACCTAGTGATCAGAGTAAAAATGTATTGATTAATATAGTTTGGGGGCTGCATTGTGGTCAAGTGGTTAGCGTGTAGGGTTCAATTCCACCCTCGGGGCCATCTCTGTGTGGAGTTTGCATGTTCTCCCCGTGCAGGCGTGGGTTTTCTCCGGGTACTCCGGTTTTCTCCCATATTCCAAAAACATGCTAGGTTAATTGAACACTCCAAATTGTCCATAGGTATGAATGTGAGTGTGAATGGTTGTTTGTCTATATGTGCCCTGTGATTGGCTGGCCACCAGTCCAGGGTGTACCATGCCTCTCGCTTGGACGGCTGGAATAAGCTCCAGCACCCTCTACGACCCTTATGAGGCTAAGCAGTAGGAAATGAATGAATGAATGAGTTCTCCTCCTATTTTGTGTGGAAGTGGTAACTTTTTGGCTTCTTATTTTGTTTTTCCCCACCCTCGGCCATCTCTGTGTGGAGTTTGCATGTTCTCGTGAATGCGTGGGTTTTCTCCGGGTACTCCAGTTTTCTCCCATATTCCAAAAACATGCTAGGTTAATTGAACACTCCAAATTGTCCATAGGTATGAATGTGAGTGTGAATGGTTGTTTGTCTATATGTGCCCTGTGATTGGCTGGCCACCAGTCCAGGGTGTACCATGCCTCTCGCTTGGACGGCTGGGATAAGCTCCAGCACCCTCTACGACCCTTATGAGGCTAAGCAGTAGGAAATGAATGAATGAATGAGTTCTCCTCCTATTTTGTGTGGAAGTGGTAACTTTTTGGCTTCTTATTTTGTTTTTCCCCACCCTCGGCCATCTCTGTGTGGAGTTTGCATGTTCTCCCCGTGCATGCGTGGGTTTTCTCCGGGTACTCCGGTTTCCTCCCACATTCCAAAAACATGCTAGGTTAATTAGCCACTCCAAATTGTCCATAGGTATGAATGTGAGTGTGAATGGTTGTTTGTCTATAAGTGCCCTGTGATTGGCTGGCCACCAGTCCAGGGTGGACCCCGCCTCTCGTTCAAAGACGGCTGGGATAGGCTCCAGCAACTCCCTGCAACCCTTGTGAGGATAAGCGGTAGAAAATGAATGAATGAATGAGTTCTCCTCCTATTTTGTGTGGAAGTGGTAACTTTTTGGCTTCTTATTTTGTTTTTCCCCACCCTCGGCCATCTCTGTGTGGAGTTTGCATGTTCTCCCCGTGCATGTGTGGGTTTTCTCCGGGTACTCCGGTTTCCTCCCAGTTTTGGAAAATGTATGTCCAGCACTTCAGTGACCATTTTGGTTTATGGAGACATCACATTGGAAATTAGAGTTGAAGAAGTCAGTGAAAGCCTGCACAAAACATGTTTTTTATTTTTTTAATACATTGTGTAAGAAACAGCAAGAGCGGCGCAATGAAGACTTAAGAGCATACTAGAAATCTAGGACTCAGCAGGGGGTTGAGCATCAATCTAAGCTCCAAACATCCACTTCCTTCTTTTCCCGACACTGTACCCTGAGAATAAAAGGCATATTCACATCGCCTCCCCCAAAAACATCTTTCCTAAGCGCTGATTTGTTTATTCAATGGTGCCGAGAGAGGCACATTGTGTTTTTTGGAGGAGGAAAGACGACAGACATTATTGGTCTTGTTATCCTTTCCACCAGAATGAAGGCTGCAGACGGTTGCACCCCCGAGATGCCGCATGACGACAAATCACGGCCCGCTTTCATTCATTCATGCTAATAAGCATCTGTTACTGTTGATACACGTGCTCGCGTTGTCTCGTCTTCCACTTGAGTGTGTGCAGGTGTTGTTTGCATAAGGAGCAGCCGCCGCCCGAGGGATGCTGTGATCAGCCATTGTAGTCGATACGTACGCTACAACTGACTCCTGACTAAGTTGTCCTGACTAAGTCGCAAGACAGATAACGCTCTGACGTTTCACCAGTTTATTCATTGCGCTCTTCATTTAATTGAGCGGACTCGCACATATTCAAAACAGACTCGATTGTCGCCATATTGCTAGCTAAGTGCGCTCTTTTATTGTATTCTACACGGAAACTAACTCACTACTGTTGGCGACCACGCCAAGCTGAAACTCAACTCTCACCCCCCCCCAACGTCACTTCCTGTCCAGCTTCCCCGCTTAGCTACCATAGCGCCAAAACTCACTAACAGCATGAGTCTTAGGTATGTCTTATATGGCTTATTTCCTTCCATTATGTCTATTATATTGGGTAATATGACTGTAAAGGTGAATATAGGGGTGCTACTTTATGTATAAAGGGCTCTAATCATGTGAAAAACTCTATTTAGAAGGTCTGACTATGAAATTATTCCTTTTAGAAATAAGGACTCTATACTCTAAGAGTGTAGGCTAACTCATTACATACCTCAGATTTAAGGTTATGGTTCAGTTTATTTTGGGTAAAGTATATTATATTGGGTAATATGACTGTAAAGGTGAATATAGGGGTGCTACTTTACATATAAAGGGCTCTAATAATGTAAAAAACGGTATTTAGAATGTCATAAACAGGTCTGACTATGAAAATATTCCTTTTAAGATAAGATATGCCTTTATTCGTCCCTGCAGACGGAAATAAGGAAGCCTACATTTATGAAGGTCGATTCCCAAACCAATTAAACCAGACATTACTGTACTAATTAAGCGTGTAGGGTAAGTCATTACCCTACACGTTTAGTTTATTTTGGGTAAAGTATATTATATTGGGTAATATGACTATAAAGGTGAATATAGGGGTGCTACTTCATGTATATAGGGCTCTAATAATGTGAAAAACTCTATTTAGAATGTCATAAACAGGTGAGAGGTAAGAGGTAAGATTATGGTTAGTTTATTTTGGGTAAAGTATATTATATTGGGTAATATGACTGTAAAGGTGAATATAGGGGTGCTACTTCATGTATATAGGGCTCTAATAATGTGAAAAACTCTATTTAGAATGTCGTAAACAGGTAAGAGGTAAGATTATGGTTCAGTTTATTTTGGGTAAAGTACAAATCACAGACTTTGTACAATAATTAAAAAAAATATCAAATAATAAAATATGCCATTGATAATGAAGAAACGGTACTTAGTGGGACGCGACATGTGACATCCGCCAATGGCTGCCTGATGACATTATCTCTTCAAACACACACAGAACATGCTTTGAAACAACATGAATAATAACCAGTCTATAAATAATTCTGGTGGCATTTAGTGTGCACATCATGTACGGTCCTTCTAAGCCAAACGTGTCTTACTTCAAAAGCATCTACGTTTTAAAACGCCTCATTTTGGGGAAAAAAAAAATGATTCTGCTGGTGAAATTGCACAAAGACGTATTTAGGATTAGGCAGGCGGCCGCCAACGTCTCGCTTTACAATAAGGTACACAAAAATACAGTACTGAGGAACTCATGAGTAGTGGTTGGGGTTATGTAGCTTTCTCATTGAGTACTGTGTACCTTAAAGGGTCACCAATGCCAAAAGTGGATTTTTTTCATACCAAAATCATGGTGGTTTTTCTGAAAAAGGATCCTACAAGATGAGCTAACCAAGTAAATAAACAGACTTAAGCTCGGTTTATGCTTTGACACCATACCCTGCAGTGTGAACGTAGCCTTGGACACCCTGGGTGTAAACACACTCATACAGCCTGAGTCGCACATACCCACTTCTTTCTTACCTAGATGTTTTAGCTAATACTTTTAGCTAATGACCCATCCTGAGGTGTGAAGAGCCTTTTTTGTTAGACCCAGACTCTAGACCCAGAGGGCAGCAAAATGATTGGTGGAGGAGGTTGACGATCACTCCGCCATCTTTTCCAATTGCTGGGATGTGTTGAGGAGGCCACTGAAGGGGGTTGGACTTGGTTTCATGGGACTTACCGTTCTTGAGTCATTTTGTTTTGGTCCTGATAGTCCCTAAGTCCTGGACGGGAAGAGCTGTCTGTCGATTGTGATGAGTCGACCAGGGTTGTCGGACCTGACTAACTCTAACCATCGAACCGTCAAAACCCTCAAAACCTTGAACCCTCTAATCCTCTAACCCTCTAACCCCCAAACCCTCGAACCCTTGAACCCTCTAACCGCCTAACCCTCGAACCCTCTAACCCCCGAACCCTCTGACCCTTGAACCGTCAAAACCCTCAAACCCTCGAAACCCTCGAACCCTCGAAACCCTTGAACCCTCAAACCATCTAACCCTTGAACCATCTAACCCTTGAACCCTAGAACCCTCTAATCCTCTAACCCTCTAACCCCCAAACCCTCAAACCCTTGAACCGTCGAAACCCCCGAACCGTCGAAACCCTCTAACCCTCTAACCCTCAAACCATCTAACCCTTGAACCCTCGATCCCTCTAGCTCTCTAACCCTCGAATCCTCAAACCCTCGAACCCTTGAACCCTCTAACCGCCAAACCCTCTAACCCTCGAACCCTCTAACCCCCGAACCCTCTGACCCTTGAACCGTCAAAACCCTCAAACCCTCGAAACCCTCGAACCCTCGAAACCCTTGAACCCTCAAACCATCTAACCCTTGAACCATCTAACCCTTGAACCCTAGAACCCTCTAATCCTCTAACCCTCTAACCCCCAAACCCTCAAATCCTTGAACCGTCGAAACCCCCGAACCGTCGAAACCCTCTAACCCTCTAACCCTCAAACCATCTAACCCTTGAACCCTCGATCCCTCTAGCTCTCTAACCCTCGAATCCTCGAACCCTCTAACCCTACCCTAACCTTAATCCTACACCTAACCCTAACCCTTGGTCGGGGGTTGGTAGATAGAAAATGGAGGGTATCAAAAATAGGAAGTATGTGTGTGTGTTACATGGTTGTGGAAAAATATGTTGGAAAATTCAACTCTCTCTTATTTGGCATTTCCTCATTTGTATCCTTGCTTTTCCTCACATTCTCTTGATTGTCGTGTTTGTTATTTTCACCAGGAACGTCAGGGATAAACGGCAGTGGCAGATTTCACTCGGTTGTGGCCAGACGTTCTTTGAGTGACTGTTCTTTGATGTGAATTGGATTTGTATGGTTGTGGCTGGCCGTGACCCTAGTGGCATAGAAAAGGGATGGATGCACGGATGGATGGATGGATGGATGGATGGATGGAAGTGCAGCATGGATGTAATGGACCAGATGGTGAGGGAGTACAATATGCATACAGGAACGCGGCGATGGACCGACACCTGACACCTGGACAGGAACATACTCTAACATCATTGAAGTTGTCGATGCAGGTCGTCGCTTCCGGCGGTGCTTAAGGCCAGCAGAGAAGGCTTTGCTGGCCCAGACTGCACATCGCTGCAACACGACAGCCTTCACCTAAAATGGAGGAGCTTGTCATTAGACAGCATCTAACGTGGTGGAGCTTGCCATTAGACATCATCCGTTTAGCAGGCGCTCCAATCTCATTAGCTGTACATGGCCCGTCAAAAGCCACGCCACTGATAACGTGGAGACAAAGCACATCCTGTGTCCGTGTTAACATCACCTTTGAGGTCTTATCTTCCGTCTATTGAATCATCCACCCTCGGCCTGCATCTTTGACCAAACGCGCCATGTATGCATCACTTGTGTCTTCACAGGCTAATAACTGGAGCGACCGCCTTCTCTGACAATCTATAAAACGTCTAAATCTAAAAACTAAAATTCTATTTTTAAAAATGTTCCATGTCCATGACTAATGTATTGTTTATATTCCATGCTAAACTAAAACACAAACATAACATTTGGTCATTTGGAGTAGTGGAATCGGTGCTATTGCAATCTCAGATGGTACGACAGCGGCCTCTGGTGGACTTTATGCTTTAATTCAATAGCGTTTGGGAACAGGATTGACCTGGTTATTCAACACACAACTTTATTTAATATGTCAACGGTGACAACAATGGAAGTCAATCGAATTTAGCGTAAAATAAATATAGAAAAATATTAATAGTATAGTAAAATAAATATTATCGGTTTCTCTCGTATCGAGTCTCTTGGGTGGTTTATTTCTTTGTTTCTTTCGGTTTTTTTCCTGATTTCGGAGTCACCACAGCGGTAATGACTGAAAATAATCGAGAAGAGCTTGGTTCTTGTATCACATAGCAAATACAATGCAAATACGCCCTCTAGTGGCAAACTAAAGACTCGCTTCAGAAAAGATTGTGTTTCCATGGAAGAGGCTGCGTTGGTGCGAGATGGCCACTAGAGGTCGCCGTATGGACACGCATGCGTGAAGCAGCAGAGTGGAATGTACACAACGCGTGTGTATGTGTGTGTCACGGAGAGTTCTCCTCCCAGTTGTTGCCCAACACAAGCATCTAGGAGAAGTTACAACATGTGCTCAACAAAAGTGCTCACTCAAACAGGAAGTCCTCGCCGCGGACGCCACGTGAGCTCACCTTTTATTTGGCCAACTGTTGACCTGCCCAAGCGGTCATGTGACCTGAGGTGGCCGTCATCCTCGTCATCACCTTCATCCAGGTGAGTTTGTCCCGCAGAAGGTTCAAGGAGGGGTTTTGAACTTCCTTGGTGACGTCCCATAGTCAAGGCTTTATGGACTTTGTTTAATGTTCGTGCGTGTTTATAGCAAGCATTGCGGTAAACCTGCAAACAGACATTTTGCGGTACTGTCAATATGTTTTTAAAACATCTTTTGAGTCACTCACGTCAGGGTGTCACCCAGGAAGTAGCGTGGTGTTTTGCACTGTTTTTTCAAAATAAAAGCTTGTATTGGGCCATGGTCCTGTTAGTTGTAAGACTCTAGTATAGTAAAAACAATGACTGTTATCAATGAATAAGAGTAGACCCCGGCCCCGCCCACCACGATGCCACCCAGGAAGTACAATGGCATTGTCATGTGGTCTTTCAAAATAAAAAACTATCTGAACTGTATTGTTGACAAATGTTGCTAATGATGGAACATTTGGAAAGGCTAGCAAACCACAAAGGATGTCACCGAAGACGTAGTGCTGTGGATTTCCATAATAAAAGCTATCCAAAACCAGGTGACAGGAAGTATAATAGAAATAAACTGGTCATACTGGTAGTAGTAATATGCTGTGGAATTTCAGTATAAAGGTGCCACTCAAATGTCATAATGGATGTGACATTTGTGTGTGGCGCTTTCCAAATCTAATTGTTGAAGAAACTTCAAAATAAAAGCCTGTACTAATGTTGCTTAACAGGAAGTATGTAGGACGTCAAAATAAAAGGCTGGCATGATTATTTGATGACTAAATTGTTTAAATGACTGTATAAATAATATAAATAAAGAATTTGAAAAAAACATCAAATATAAAACATTTAATCTAAACAATTATACTTAATAATTGCTATTATTGTAAAATAAAATAATAAATATTAATAATATATATATATTAATTGTTGAATAGCTATGTCTAATAATGACTTTATTTTATTGTTACAGTAAAAGCAAAATGGGGGTGGGAAATAGCCCAAGCAAACTCCATGGTGTTATCTTTCGGCCCACCTTTGAACCCGCCTGATCTTTGCAGAGCAAACAAGCACACGATCACGCGTGTTTGTTTCACTTCATTAGCGACACCATCTCATGAGCTCTATGACAGATATAATAATAATAATAATAATAACAATGGCCGTTACATGACTGTTGCTTCTAATATTTGAACCTTTGTCATGTGGCCAAACAAGGCAGAACAAACATCGAGACCAGCGGTCAACATGTTCCACAGCAACCGTGCTTTTTATTGCAGTGACGTGAGCGCCAGCGTCCGTCGACTTAGCGTGTCCATAGCAACACGTAAGGCTGCATGTTCCCATGGCGGGCTTGGATTAGCGCGGGAACAAGCAGTCTGGGTTCTCTTGCGACTTTTCATGTCATGAGGGAAAAGTGTGATGAAAACCACAGAGCACAAATGGAACATATTAAAGGGTCCGTAATTCACAGATGATGTAAATAGATTAAAAACAGAGATGCTAAGTGAGATTAGCATACCAACCACCATTAGCATACTTCTTCTCACTTCCGCCTTCCTTACCCCAACCCCTCACATGACCAAGACCAAAGGTCACATCATTTTTATAGCTGTCTCAGGCAATGCCCGAGTTTTAGCTCATGTATTTGCGACTTATTCTCGGAAATGTAAACTTTATTCTTATAAAGTTTATGAATAAATATTTAATAAATATTTTTTGTAATTCAAATAATTCATTATAAATTCAAAAAAATTGTAATTCAAAAAAAAATTTGTAATTCCCAAAAAATGTTGTAATTTAAACATTTTTTTGTAAATCAAAAAAAAAATTGTAATTCAAAAAAAATTTTTTTGTAAATCAAAAAAAAATTGTAATTCAAAAAACATTTTTTTTGTAAATTTGTGATTTTTTTCCTCACAAAAGTACAACTTTAATCTCTTACGTTATGACTTCATTCTCAGAAATTGATAATCTTATTCTTGTAAATTCTGATATTTTTCTTTTCAATGTGGCCCCGATATTTGTCGTAACAATGTTCCAACTTCAGATGTCTGTACACGCTCATCAAGATTTTATAGCTGACCATGGAACAGATTGATGAACTTTATGGGAACAATAGTTTGGAATACTGGAAAAACGTGAAAATGTGCAATCATATCTGGTTTGGCACACACACACCAACACACACCAACACACACCAACACACACCAACACACACCAACACACACCAACACACACATGCTGGAAACGCAACGTTGGGCCTCCTTCCAGTTGGTTACGCAGCGTTTGCTCACGGGTCTTTGACCCAAAGAAGTGAGGAGGAGGCGCACGGGGGACTGACACGGATCCTTCTGCTCTTTGAAAACCACTTGATGAAAAACCTCCCGTGACTTCAGTCTCTAATTTTGGAATATTTGTGTCTTTCAGTCATGGGCCTCCGTGTCTACGTGAGGACCCTCCTGTTCTGGATCTACTGGACCGCTGCTGTTTGGGCTGAGGGTGAGTTTGGACACCTCCTTCCTCCCTTTGGCCCTGCTAGCATGGGAAAGTCCGCCGTGTGTTTATCTACTAGCCTGAAAAGTGGGGTGAAAACGGCCAAACTTTCACCTTGAACGAGACAGGATTATTGGGAAGACATCCATCAGCTGGAAAAATACCGGCATTTGGGGAATCTTGTGCTCCGCTTGGCTGGAATGCTGGATGCTGGCTTTTGAGGAAAGAGAACATCTGGCAAGCAAACACAGTCTTACTCTTGACAACGTGCTCTTGTCCAAAACCAGGGGGGGTGGTCGGCGCACAGTGAAAAAGCAGTTGGGCGAAAAAAGGATTAGTATGGATTAATTATAGATTAATTATGGATTAATTATGGCTTCTTATGGATTAATTATGGCTTCTTATGGATTAATTATGGATGATTATGAATTAATTATGGATTAATTATGGATCATTATGGATTATTATGGATTAATTATGGATTAATTATGGATTAATTATGGATTATTAGTATAGTAAGGTTAAAAAAGGAACTTTCTTCACTTTCTGGTTGGTTTTAACGCCTGGCGCAGCTAAAGGTACCTTTATTCGGACAAATATGATGATGACTTACATTTTCTCATGCACTCCAAATCATTGTTCAAGTAAAAAAATACACCAACCTCCAATTATGGCTTGCTTTTGGACTTGGATGTCACTGAATGGAGCGTAGACCTTCCACTACGGGGCTGTAGGTGGCTCCACCTGCTGAAAGTGGTGGGTCACCTGGTGGGTCACCGCCCTACTTGGCCCCCAATTCAAGTGGGCCCTCAAGGCCAAAAGTGAAAATAAATTCCGTTATCTTGCTAAGCAGCAACAGACGTCCATGTTTGTGCGGCAGACAACTGCAGCGACTACCGGCTCCAGTTCGAGAGGGTCTTCACGGTGCCGGGAGACGTGGGCATGCTCAACTGCACCCTGGTGTCTCCCGACGTCTTCGACTTCACCGCCGTGCCGTACGACGTCAGCTGGTACCGCCTGGAGACGGGGCGACCGCTCGCCAATGTCAGCGGTCGGGTTTTGGTGCTGGGGGAGACCCTGTGGCTTCTCAACGTAACGCTGGAGGACCACGGCCAATACCAGTGTGTGGTCAGGTAGGAAACGCCCCCCCCCCCCCCCCCCATCGTCATCATCTCAACGTTACTACATTTCAATTCAAGTGGCGTCGTTCAGTGTCGTATTTCATTAAAATTGAATTAAATCATCGATATTGGTCATTTCATTTTAAAATTAAAATTAAAATTAAAATTAAAATTAAAATTAAAATTAAAATTAAAATTAAAATTAAAATTAAAATTAAAATTGAAATTAAAATTAAAATTAAAATTAAATAAATATTTAATTTAATGTAAATTAAAGAGAATTATTGTTGATATAAGTCATATTAATGGATTTTAATTAGGGATCATTATCGGCAAAATATCAGCATAAAAATGTGATATCGGTATCTGATTTTTTCCCCAACATGAAAACCGATATTTAAAAATGCTGTAAACAAAAATACAGTATGTGTTCATTCCACCAAAGGACATATGTCATGTTTTTGATCGTTATCAGTATCGGCTGATATCGGTATCGGAAATTGAGAGTCAGGCATATCGCATTTTTATGCTGATATCGGGCCGATAATTATCGGTACGGAAATTTCATTGATGTGATTTAAGTACAAAATTATTTTGGACTGGAAGTTGATTTCATGGATTTTAAGGTCAATAATTAAAATTTGAATAAATTTATTATAAAGTGAAATAAATGATTGTATTTCATAAGTGAAATATAATAAATGAAATATTTTTTAAAAGCTTCTCGTTGCATGCTAGGTTAATTGGCCACTCCAAATTGGTAGGAATGTACTTGCCCTGTGATTGGCTGGGATAGACTCCAGCACGATTTTGGCTAAATGTAAACAGAATTGAAATAGAACTGAATTCGGTTTGAATGCGGTTGGGTTGAAGTCAGCTGATTGGTTGTCATTAATTTGACCATAAAAGTATTTCAGTGGAAATAATTGAAGTGAAAGTGGATTCAATGTGACGTGTGGGTTTGTTAGCAAGTTATTAGCAAGTTATTAGCAAGTCACATGACATGACGATGCCGTGTTCTCCCAGAACCGGCTCAGGCTGCTACAAGCAGTCCACTCAGATGGTGGTGGAGCGACCCGTGGACGGTGAGTGTGGGAGGCCTCAGAAAGCCGCTCAGGTCCTCACCATCGGCGTGACGGACACCCTGTCCTGTCCGCTCAGGGACGTCACCAAAAAGCTGGACAGCTACCACGTCCCCTTCTCCATCACCTGGTACAAAGTCAGTGTGTTGCCATGGAAACATGAGCCAGAACCTTTTACCCATTTGGTGAATGAATGAGAAGATGAACGTGAACTTTGTCCTCCAGGGCTGTGACCTCATCGAGGACGGCTCCGAGGGTCACGTCTACCGCAGCAAGGCCAGACTGAAGATCCAAGACGTGGACCCCCAAAACAATGACACCTACACCTGCACTCTGACCTTCACCCTGGGCGGCGTGACAGGATCAGTGTCGGAGACCATTGAGGCCTGGGTCCAAGGTCAGAGACTGCGCCAACATGTCCAACGGCGCCCTCTAGTGGCGCTCGGTGTAACAACACTATTCCACCGCTGGTTGCTGTCTGTGCTGCACTCCCTCGCTTGGCCTCTAGAGGACAGTACACCTGATCTTATGCTGTCCTTGCAGAGGATTACTGCTTCCTGCCACAAGTCTTGAAACCCGCCAACGAAATCTTCAAGGCGCCTTTGGGTGAGGCCAACTTTGCTAAACTAGTTTCTTTCACATCATGGAATTGAATTGGATGAGATAAAGGTTATTAAACGCCATTTTCTTGAAAATTAAAATTCAGTTTTTGGTTTGTGTGCTAAATTAATTAAATAAAAAAGACTGAATTTTAATTTATTTGCTTCATACACAAAATTTGTATGGAGCTCTTTTAGTGTACCAAAATTAATTACATTTAAAAATTTAGTCATTTATTTTTAATTTATTTATTGGCTTTGTGTGACAAAATTAGGGACAAAAAACCCTGTTTAAAACCCTGATTAATTAAGTCATTATTAAGTAAATAAATAAATTATAGATAAATTATAGTTATATTAAATTAATAAATAATAAATATATATAAATAAATAAATTATAGATAAATTAAGTCATGGGTGTCCAAAGTGTATTTGTGTCCCTCGGCTGTTGGGGCCCGTAGGATATTCTACAAATATTATTTAACAATAAAACACAAAAATGACTAAAATCACTAGTATGTAAAAATAATGTAAAAAGAAAGTGAAAATATTTAGAGAAAAAAAGTTTTGTAATTTTATGAGAATAACGTATGAGGAAGCTCATTTTAGTAGCATAATGTTGAGAAATGTATTAATTTTACATTTATTAAATTTATTAAATTAATTTTTGGTAAACTAGCTTGCAAAAAAGTCACGAGAATAAAGTCAAAATATTATGGGAATAAAGTCAGGATATAATGAGAAGAAAATTGACAAGAAGAAAGTTGAAAGAGTTGGAATATGTAAAAAAAACAGCAGAAATTTTAGGAAAATGAAGTCAAGATATTAAGAAAAAAAGTTGTATTGTAACAAAAATTTTTTTTTACGAGGATAAATGTAAGGATAAGCGTTATAGAAAATGGATGTACAAATATAAACAACTATTTAAAGAGCATTGCCGCAAAGCATGCTGGGAGATGACACTAGACTTATTTAGCATAACCGTACTGCTACCCCGATTGTGGCAAAGTAGTAAAAGTAGTAATAGTGCAGCTCTTAGAGCGCTTGGCTCCCGATCCAGAGACGGTTGGTTCAATTCCCGAACTGAGCTGAAACTACCAATTAACTCTTACTTTCATTCAAAATTTTAGCATATTTCCACAGCATTTCAGCCCAGCTTCAGCTTCTGTGTTCATTCTAAATGTTGATTTTCAGAATTGAAAAACATTATTATTATTTGAAAAACCAGTAAATAAATAGAATGAAATTAATTAAATATATGAATAATCAAACAATGTGTCATGAAATATACGCATAAATTGGTCAGTGTATTGAACGTTTTGTTTGCGTTCAGGCTCCAGGTTGACGCGGACGTGTCAGGTGTTTGTTCCGTGCATCGGGAAGGTTCCAGAAGATCCCATGGTGGACATCTTCTGGTTGGCCGACAGTGAGTTTGTCTTCAGCACCGACGCCGCCGACCGCATCTTCACATCACAACAGCGGTCAGTTTCAGGACGCAGGCCAGCGTTTCCACTGGCAAAATAACCACTTTTTGCCACCCTTCCAAGGGGGCGGAGCTAAACAGGATGAAGTGTGTTGATTGGTGGACAGAAAATGTAAAAAAATGACAAAAAAAGCAAGATGATGTCCTCCATTGATATCCTGTTCTGTTGTGTGCCGCTTAGTGTGTGGACGGAAAGCGGTCCCAGTAAAGGCGTCTGGCTGGAGCGACTGCTTACCATTGGTCACCTGAAGCAGGAAGACTTCCTCATTAACTACACCTGTCGAGCGTACAGTGGGCGGGGCCTCCCTCAGGGACACTTTGCTGTGCTGCCGCAAGGTGAGCCGTGACGCATGAGGACCAGACATGTTCAGTTTTACATGTCCCGTGTTGTGTCTCCCAGAGCCGTCCGCCGTTGTCCCTGTCAGCTGCGCTCTCAGCGGCGTCACGGCGCTCTTCATCGCCACGGTTGTCATCTACTTCCTCTTCAAGATTGACATTGTGTTGTGCTTCCGAATGTCCTTTCCTGTCCTGTATGCCAATGACGGTAATAGCACGCTTTAGCTCGTAGCAAAATGTGCCACTTCCAGCTAGAGCTGCGGCTAGAACTACTACACTCCAGCTAACATAAGCACGCTAAGTAATGCGGCTAGAATTATGCTAACATAAAGATGCTAAGTAATGCAGCTAGAACTACGCTAACATGAGCATGCTAAATAATTCGGCTAGAACTACGCTAACATGAGCATGCTAAGCAATGCGGCTAGAACTACTACACTCCAGCTAACATAAGCACGCTAAGTAATGCGGCTAGAATTATGCTAACATAAAGACACTAAGTAATGCAGCTAGAACTACGCTAACATGAGCATGCTAAATAATTCGGCTAGAACTACGCTAACATGAGCATGCTAAGCAATGCGACTAGAACTACTACACTCCAGCTAACATAAGCACGCCGAGTAATGCGGCTAGAACTACTACACTCCAGCTAACATGAGCCCGCTAAGTAATGCAGCTAGAACTACGCTAATGTGCGCATGCTCAGCAATGCGGCTAGAACTGATACATAACAGCTAACATAAGCATGCTAAGTAATGTGGCTAGAATTACGTTAACATGAGCATGCTAAGCAATGCGGCTAGAACTACTACACTCCAGCTAACATGAGCACGTTCAGTAATGTGGCTAGAACTACTGCACTCCAGCTAACGTAAGTATGCTAAGTAATGCGGCTAGAACTACGCTAAAGTGCGCATTCTCAGCAATGCGGCTAGAACTGATACATAACAGCTAACATAAGCACGCTAAGTCATGCGGCTAGAACTATGCTAACATGAGCATGCTAAGCATTGCGGCTAGAACTCACATACCGCAGCTAACACGATTACATACTCAGTAATGCGGCTAGAACTACGCTAACATGAGCACACTAATGCGGCTCGAACAATCATACTACAGCCAACAGGAGCACACACTAAGTAATGCGTCTCGAACTAAGCTAACATGTGCATGCTAATGCGGCTAGAACTGCTACACCACAGCTAACACAAGTACACATGCTAAACAACGCGTCCAGAATTAAGACACTGCAGCTAACACGAGTTTTTGTTTTGTTTTTGAACGTCAGATTGCGACGGGAAGCTGTTCGATGCCTACGTCACGTACCCTTTGAACTGCGAGGCAGACTTCAGCGATGAGGTGTGCACGTTTGCCCTTCACGTCCTTCCTCAGGTGCTGGAAAAGGCTTGCGGTTACAAACTCTTCATCGCGGGCCGCGACTCTCTGCCCGGGCAGGGTAAGTGCCCCCCATCATGGAGGACGGTACTGCTTTCTCCAAAAAGTAGGAAATATTAACTCTTGGGAGCGTTATCACTTCCTGATGTATTCTGGCGCCCCCTGCAGCCATGGTGGACTCGGTGCAGGACAACATGCTAGCCAGCCGCCGCCTCCTGCTGCTCTACAGCGCCTCCTCCTTTGTTAGCAGCAACAACAACAACAACAACAACATCAGCGTCTGCTTGGACCCTCAACGTCAACACGAGTGCGTGACGGCCATGCACAGAGCGCTGCTGGAGGGGACGCTCAAGGTGAGCACCTGAACACAACGCTTGGTTCGGTGATGTTACATCGTCCCATCTTCCATCAGGTGGTTCTGGTGGAGCTGGAAGAGGTGACCCCGGCCCAGCTGGCTGTCTTCCCAGAGTCGCTGCGTCACCTGAGGAGGAAGCAGGGCGCCGTGTGCTGGTGGAAGAACCAAAGAACCCGGAGGAAGTCCTCCTCCAGGACGTGTTCGACCACGCAAGACAAAGCGGACGCTTCAAACTCGTTGTCTCCTTCCTCCAGGTTTTGGAAGGAGATGCGCTATCACATGCCGGTGAAGGGCACCAGGGGGGCGGCCCCCGAGAGAACCGCGCTGCTGAAGGTGTAACGACTCACAGGCGAGCGCTGTTAGCTCATCGGCTAGCATAGGTGTACTTTGACAGCGGACTTGAACGCCACACAGACCAAAAAGTGGTTTGGGTTCTTGGGACTTGGAGACAGCCCCCCCCAACCCCCCCCTGGAAAACATGAGGGAAAAACTGCAATGCAACAACACTGACATGTGTTACTAAGATACTGTAAATAGCGTATGTGTTATTTTGTGTGTTTCCGAACTGGCTGGGTTTGCCGACATAAAGCTGACACCCTTGGAACCACAAAAGCCGTGTGTTCGATGCCTTCCGATGCAGGACACTGGCTCTTTCAACGGAATAGTCACAGCACAGAAAAGCTAACATTATCAGAGCGCTCTAGACAAGAACTAACACCCCTATAGTCAACTTCATACTTCAAACCAGCCACAGCTTGACCCTGGAACAGATGAATTAAATGGACTGTATGTGATTTACTGATGCGTTTTGAAATGAGAGCAACTGAGGACTTTCCACTGAATCACGTGTTTCAAACGCCACATGAGGGGATTTACGCTTCACTTGGAAGGAGAATGAGGTTTGAGGTCTCAGTTCTTCGAAAAGGTCTTGGGTTGTTTTTTTTTTTCTGTGAGCGAACTTTTGTTACGGGCGCTGGAGGAAACGTAGAAGAGGACCGAAGCGACACATGACAAGTGCTGAGCTCTGACTGGTAAGTTTTGATTGATGATAATTATAGTAATAGTTCACTACTTTCTTTAATATTATTCATTATTTATAGCAATAATTCATTTAACACAACTCTCATTATTTATATTATTTATTGCTATCATTAATTAGTTTGTTTTATCATTAGCCGCGACCCGGGCAAGGATGAGCAGCATACAAAACGGATAGATAGATGTCTTAGTATTTATATTATTGATTATCCATAGCAATAATAACTTATAATATTGATTATGACAAAAGTTGGACATTTATCTATGATAAATAGATAAATTATCATCCGTGGGTAAGTTTCCTGTGTTTTACTAGTGTCCCAGGAGTTACGTGATGCGCCTGAATGCACCTTCCTCTGAAAAAGCTAGCTCGGGAATGATAGCAGTTTGCTAGTTTTAGTGTCTCTTTTCTGCTCCCGTCGCTCGTGCAGTGCGGCGTTCATTTGCACTCGTTATTGTGAGTGTTAGGCCGTATTTTTTTTACTCATGTACCCCCATGACAATCGACCTAGGATCTAACATATGTGGTGGACTAAACTTCGTTTCTGGAAATCAACAGCATGGATACAGTATCTATTTTTCAAATAATAATAATTGAGTCATATTGTCTGGACCCCTGTATACAGTCTGTATGGAATACAACCAAATCAACCTCATTTATACAGCCATGGCCAAAAACATTGATATGTTTGGCATACAACTACGGCTTATAAACTTTACTGACAAGAACACACGTCCATTGGAGAGTCATAAATCTATATTTTGTTTGTTTTTGTCTCTTTACATTCTCACTTCCCTTTCTGGGGCGCATACAAGTGTGGTGTGAAGCAGCAGCAGAAAAACACCGGTGACCTACAATCTCTGCCAGCCCTCAAACACACCATGACCCACGCGCGGGTGCGCGTGCTCGCCGCTCTGCTCCTCGTGGCGGTCACACACAGTGAGTATACTGACATTTCATCGTGGGCGACGATGATCATCATATGTCGTTGTTTGCCTTTCAACGGTCAACTTTTACTCCTCATCAAGCTAGTCAAATCACCTCCATGTAACCGATAAAAAGGCGACATTATGAGATGCAAACTGCGCAGGTGCCACAGGTGCAGCCTTCTTCATTTGGACAAAATGGCGACACAATCGTAAGCAAGGTGGGCATCCTACTGAGCAAGAAGGAATCATTACGTCAACATTTACAAAGACACATTGTATATTTTTTTTGTCAAGTGAAGAAGGCGGCACCTGTGGCACATGCGCGCTTTACATCTCATAATTTTGATCTTTAACTTTTTCATCTCATCATTGTGACTTACCGTTGGGATAACGGGCTTCTATAGTTTATACAATCCTACAGTAAAAAAATGGCAGTCAAAGATCCACAATATGATAGGACCCCTGCTGTTTTTCAAAACATATTTGTCAAAGATCCTTTATTTCACAGGGTAAGAGCACTGTTGACATATGAACGGACAAATGAAAAAAAATATTCTCCTTGCCGGGAGTGCTCTGTTGATTTTTTTAAAAGAAAATACTGCCCAAAACACTAGTCAAAGATCCTCTATTATTAGCAGTGCTCTGTTGATTTCTTTTAAAGAAAGTACTGCCCAAAACACTAGTCAAAGATCCTCTATTGTTAGGAGTGCTCTATTTATTTTTTTTAAAGAAAGTACTGCCCAAAACACTAGTCAAAGATCCTCTATTGTTAGGAGTGCTTTGATGATTTTTTAAAAGAAAATACTGCCAAAACACTAGTCAAAGATCCTCTATTGTTAGGAGTGCTCTATTTATTTTTTTTAAAGAAAGTACTGCCCAAAACACTAGTCAAAGATCCTCTATTGTTAGGATTGCTTTGCTGATTTTTTAAAAAGAAAATACTGCCAAAAACACTCGTCAAAGATCCTCTATTGTTAGGATTGCTTTGCTGATTTTTTAAAAAGAAAATACTGCCAAAAACACTCGTCAAAGATCCTCTATTGTTAGGATTGGTTTGCTGATTTTTTAAAAGAAAATACGAACCAAAACACTCATCAAAGTTCCTCCAGTTTAAGAGCGCTCTGCTGATTTCCTTTTTTTTTTTTTTAAAGAAGGAACAACAAAAATGCTTACCAAAGATCTTCTAAATGACAGCAGCCCGCTATTGCTATTTTTCTAAGGACCTGCTACCCAAAACACTAGTCAAAGATCCTCTATATGACAGGAGTGCTGTGCTGTTTTTAAGGACCGTCAAAAGGCACATCAATGATGAGAGGCATCAGTCTATTTGTAAAGAACAAACTGTCAAAGATCCTCTATATTACAGGACAGGAACGAAACGACTGCAAAAAGGCAAGTCAAAGATCGTCTTTATGACAGGAGCTCTTTGCTGTTTGTTCTAGACAAGCGCTCATTAAAGATCTTAAAGGAGCATTACAGGAGCATGCTGCTGTTTTTGAAGGACCTACTCAGAGTGAGTCAAAGGCAAAAAATACAAGTAAATGGTACCAAATATTTGGAATCCAGGTCACCGTAACTGTGCCACATGAGACAGGAAGTCGCCTACAAACAAACAAAGTTTAGTAGGTCGCTTCCACGGCTTGACGTTTTGACAAATGAGCACCTGAATGAGGCCACGCTAAACGGTACATGTCATAAATATGAATTACGCTTGGAGCTCTGGAGCTGCGTGGGCGTCCGTCATCCTTGTTGAAAGTTTCCGTGTCATGTCCTCCCATTGCATCATCCCACCCAGGCCACAAGTCGGCGCTAGACACCTACCACGCCAGCGCAGGCCACCTCCTCTTGCTCAAGTGTCCCATCGCAGACGTTCACAGCAACGTCACATGGACCAGAGGGGGGGCAAACCCGGCTCTGCCCCCTGGAGTAGAAGTCAGAGAAAGGTTGCTATGGTTTCTACCTGTGCAGGCATCCCATAATGGCACCTACAGCTGTGAGACCAGGTATGAAGACCCCTGTGTGACCTGCGTGGTTGCACCTCTCTGACTGTCCGTCCCCTTTAAAGGGACCGGATTGGACAAAGAAGGATGGACTTTGGAGTTTTTGTGTCCAATGAGATTTGTCCACCAGTCGCTGAGGTGAGGCATGTCCCCGCGGGGGTCACCCGAAGTCTCCCCTGCATGCAGGAGGACGTCCTGAGACGTAACCAGACACGAAACGTTCGATGGCTCAAGGTATGAAGGAAAACTTCAAGGTCAAAGGGTCATGTTCTCGGGGGTGTCCCAGCCCCCAAAAGTCCTATGCCGTCCTCTCTCTGTGTGCAGGACTGCCACAGAGTGCGGCGTAAGGGCGCGGCCGTCACTGTGACTGAGAGCGCCTCCTTGAGGCTGCCTGAGGCCACGCAGGAAGATGCTGGGAAGTACACCTGCCTGGTTGACGTCAGCCTCCGTGGCAGGAAGTACACGTCTGCACGCAGCATCCAGCTGAAGATAAGCAACAGTGTGTACTCTGTACCATTACCGTCTGTTTATATACGAGTACTACGTGAGTAACGCCAACATAAATGCTTTTGAGAACTGATTTGGAATCTGACCTTAAGTATACCTGCCTATACTCTACCTGCCGTTGAGCAAGACAAGACTTGGGTTTCTGATGCTGCATTTTCATTTTGCTGGCAGAGACCATCCTGGCTGAGCCGCAGGTCATCCTTGAACAGGAAGTGATTGCGGTGGAAGTGGGCAAGTTCATTGGAAGCACACACAAAATTCACTTTCCTTGTTCATGTGCTGTTCTGGGGTCAGTTTTAGTGCAAATGTAATTCCATGTGAATGTCGGCTTTACAGGTGCCAGGACGGAGCTGAGGTGCCTGGCCTTGATGGGCTTCCAAGAGGACAGCGAGATGTCCATCTTCTGGACGGTCAATGGGAGTTTCATTGAGGATGACGAGGACCTCCAAAACTCCTCCTCCTCTTCCTTGTGAGCTGTTCATAAAGGGGGTGGGGATGGTGGGGGGGCAAAGTGCTACCCAGGGACCATTTTGCAAAGTGCACATTTTTTTTTGTTGGCCTGCTGTATATTATTTATTTATTTAAAAAAATACGGTCTCACTTTACAATGAGGTACACAGAAATACAGTAGTTACTGAGGAACTAATGGGGAACTAATGAGTACTTACTGAGGAACTAATGAGTAGTTACTGAGGAACTAATGAGGAACTAATGGGGAACTAATGACTAAGGCACGTACGTGTAGATTAGTTACTGAGGAAGTAATGAATAATACTTAGAGTTAGAGTAGTTACTGGGAACGAATAACATACATTTAGAGTAGTGACTGGGGAACAAATAACAAATTTAGAGTTTAGTTAATGAGGAACTAAAGTATATACATTTGGAGTAGTTACTGGGGAACTAATGGGTAGTTACTGAGGAACAGAACATAAATTTAGAGTAGTTACTGTGGAACTAAGAACATAAATATAAAGTAGTTGCTGGGGAAGTAAGAACATAAATTTAGAGTAGTTACTGAGGAACTAAAGTATACACATTTGGAGTAGTTACTGGGGAACTATTGAGTAGTTACCAAGGTACATAAATTTAGAGTCGTTACTGATGAACTAAGAGCACATTTAGAGTAGTTACTAAGGAAATAGCCATTAGCTAATGATTAGAGTACTTCCTGAGGAACGAAAGCAGATGAATATAGAGTAGTTACTGAAGTACTCATGACTAAGACATACATTTAGAGTAGTTACTGGAGTTACTAGACTACTTAGCATATCTTGAGCCACATTGCTTGTTTATGTGCCAAATATTGATATAATATACAAGACTTAATAAGTGCCCCCCCCCCCACATCATTTGATTGTTTGTCCATTCCTGTCATTGATGATTTACTTTGACGTCCGTGATTTGTCCCTCTTTTTCCCTCTGAAGCCTTCACAGAAGAGGTCTGGTCTACGGCCAATCCAATCTGACCATTTCAAGAGTTCTCCCTCGCTTCTTCAACGTGTCTATTAGCTGCCGGTTCAAGAACTCCCTAGGAGACAAGGACTGCGTCAAGCTGCTGGTAGAAGGTCCTTCTTCTTTATCTTCTTGAAAAGCGCTCACGGTATTGGTCATGATGTCATTACTTCAAATAACGAGCAACCAGCAATCAAAAGGTAGCTTTTAAGTATACAAGACGAGTACCAATACAGATTTAAAGTAAGACGTCAAAGCTACGGTATTGTACCCACAATCCATAGCGTCATGCAGAGAAGTTGTTGGCCAATGGCCGCCAGAGGGAACTCTTGACACAGTGTCAATAAGAAGTATTCCTGTGTTTTTTTCCACAGCCCCTCGAAGCTGCTTCCACACCAACGTGGCCCTGGGCATGGCCGCTTTGCTGCTTCTTCTTCTGCTCGTGGCGGCGGCGCTGGTCTTCTTCAAAGTGGACGCGACACTGGCGTACAGGAAGCTGCGGAGACATTTCGTCCAACAAGGAGGTGATCTCACGTCACAAGGCGGACGGTAATGTCAGTCAACATATAAAGATGGAGTCCTCTCTCCAGACGAAGATGTGGGCTTCTACGACGCCTTCGTGAGCGTCCTCCACTGCGGTGAGATGACCTCGGCCCCAACGGCACGTTTCGCACTGCAGACGCTGCCTGGCGAGCTGGAGGAGCAACATGGCTACCTGCTTTTCATCACAGGTCGCGACGACAGCCCGGGAGAAGGTCAGCGAGGAGCCGGGGAACCGTTAGACCGGCTTGCTAACTAAATAGCTAACTAAGACAAGTCAATCTTGGACTTAATAACCAGTTAACTCAGTAAGCAGTTAACTGGCTGATTAAATAACTAGTCTTATCCAAGTAACTAAATGACTGACGAACTGAAGAGGTCAATAGCTAATAGCTAAGCAAGGACTGACAGATGGACGACCAAGACAGACAGGACTAAATATCTAACTAAGGATCGCTGACTTCATGTGTTTGACATCTGGCAGCCACGCACGACGCCATCGCAGCCATCATGCGCCGATGTCGCAGGCTGATCATCATCGTGTCGCCCGGGGAGACGGAGACGCGTCCATTGAGCGACGAGCAGAAGCAGCTGAGCTTCGAACAGCAGCTGGGCCTCCACGATGCTTTGACCCACGACCATCCCCGAGTCATCCTGGTGGAGATAGGTGACGTCACTGTTGGCGGGAAGCGTCCTTTTATCCATGAGCGTGACAATGGCGTCTGTTGACAGATGGTCCTCTGGACGATAGCCGCCTGCCAGAGTCTCTGCGCTACATCAGGAGGAAACAAGGGGCTCTGACATGGAGGACGGATGTCCCAGGAAGCCAAAAATGGAGCAAATCGAACAGACTTTTCTGGAAGAGGCTGAGGTATCACATGCCTTCGGTACCAGTGAGGAGACGCCAGGTTGACGGGCCGCCAAACCTTCTAGCACACACCTTCTAGCACACAAGTCCCAACACGTATGTTAGACACACGCATGCTCATAAATATTAATGCACGTTCTTCTTCATACATCCAAAATATATTTACACGGCTAGTCCATGTACAGTCAATCTATTCCACGGCCAAACTCGTAAAACTTAACGATCAAACTGAAGCAAAAGTACTCAACATGTAATAGCGAGGTAACTTGAAGAAATACTGCCATCTAGTGGTGCTATGTAGGTATTGCTGAACCTAACACACCAATTACTTCAGCATGAGCTTGGTAAAACGAATGTGTATGTGTAATTAAGTCCCTAATTGCTAAATTATGATCACGTTTTTGGTTGGGTTGTTTTGCCCTCACAGAAACAAAACACAAAAAGTTAAAGAAAATCTATTACTCCGTATTTTGCCTTTTAAGGCATATTTTTCCAGAAAATGTTTGCTTTAAGTCCAAATTGCAGCATCACATAATTATATCATAGTAAACCAATCTTGCTCATATCTGTATGTCTGCATGTGTTTGCTGAAGCAACAGGAAGCGCTCACATCGACAGGTGCTAATCGTTTCCAATAGCGCTGCCATGTGATCTTATCTGAGCTGCTCACTTCCTGCACGCCGCTGCTCGCTGCATGTTGTTAATTCTATAAAACACACCATGTTTGACCTTCTAATGAGGTAACGTAGGAGTCGTACTACTACCATTCACATCCAGTAGTATTTATAAATGAAATATTGCCGTTATTACAGCAAAGGAAACCTGATTATTCTGCTTTAATGTTATTAGAGACATCTAGACACAAAATAACACCCCTATAGTAATGCAGGGCGGAGCTACCAGAGGACTGACAGTTGTTGATAGTAGGCCTCTATGCAAAAGTGGACATCCTTCTTTCAAAATCATCTCATTCATTTTCATTGTTTGTGAAATGGGGAAAATGTTTGTGAAATGCATGAAAATGTGTTTTTCCTGATCCCAAACAAGGCTACGACTTCGGACCTGACTTGGATTTACGTGTCTTTACATGAGACTTGTACGGTGACGTAGGTTTAAAAATAAAGCCAACCACATCAAAAGTTGCGGATGTAGATTTACTTCCAAGTGGTTTGTGCAGGTCCTGTTGTGTGTGTGTGTGTGTTTCGGTAACGCACATTAAGGAGTGCCAATGTTGACCATGCGTCCTCTTCCATGGAATCTGCACGCCACCAAACTGGTAATCTGATTCATACTAAAAAAAAAAAAAAAACCTTGCTGGGCGATGCAGAAGAACGGAATGGTGTTTCCTCAAGTGTCTGTGGCGAGCATCGTAAACGTGATCATTTTCTTCACCATCCACTTACAGCGTGCGTGGGCGTCTGGCCGGCAGGCAAACTGCAGCTGAGGAGCGACTGCAGACGAGATGTAAAGGAAGTGTCAGCAGGACTCTTTCAAGAGGTAAGAAACTCTTATTATGATTCTTATTATTTTTCCCTTCTTCTTCTTCTTCTTATTTTTTCCCTTGTTCTTCTTGTTCTTCTTCTTCTTCTTCTTCTTCTTGTTCTTCTTCTTCTTCTTCTTCTTCTTCTTCTTGTTCTTCTTCTTCTTCTTGTTCTTCTTGTTCTTGTTCTTCTTGTTCTTCTTCTTATTATTATTTGGCCACTCCAAAATCTGGACTCGCTGGTGTGTTTTGGATCAAAGTCCTGCAGTAGAACCCAAGTTGGTTTCAGCTTGAGGTCACCGATTTTTTTTAGTCGACAGCAGAATTTGTCACATCTAGTCTTTCAGGTCCAGCAAAACAGCCCTAAACCATCACACTACCACCACCATATTTTACTGTTGCTATGATGTTCTTTTTCTGAACTTTGGTGTCCAGCAGGTTGTACTGTGAGTGACAAGAAGAAAAGCTCCGACTTGCTGAGAGAGAAGTGGTTTGGCTTTAGCTGAGGATGGATCTCTTTGGACTTCTTCTGCTCGTCCCGATGGTGACGGCCACACTGGAGTATCCTGGTAAGGACCGTGGCAGAAGCAAATGGAAGTCGTGAATGAAAGGATGTTCTCCACTTGCAGACTCAGGTCAGCTTCCGTGCGAGGACTTTGACATGAAGGAGTTTTGGCTCCTGGAAGGTGAAGCTTTCCACTTTGTGCCGGACATGGTAGCAGACATGGTGGAGTCCGAGCTGGACCAGGGAGACTTCAAGTGGTTCAGAAACTCTTCCGGTGGCACCGAGCTCATCACGTCGGACGAGATGGAGAGAATTCACCATCACGGCGGTGGGCTGCTCGTCTTGAACATCTCCATGGAGGACTCCGGCTCCTACATGGCTACATGGTGAGGACCACTTCTGGACCTTGATGATGGCTTCCGGTTCCGTACTGACATGAGTCCTCCACAGGCGTAACCGGTCAGCAGACACCTGTGACAGTTCTCACCTGCTACTCAACGTCCTGGAAGCCAACCAGCGGGAGGACAAGCGTCTCTTCTATGGAAGCGTGGAACATTCCGGCCACAACAAGTTGGTCATGTGTCCTGAACCGGTGGATGACGTGTGTAGAAGGCTGGGCGGAGCCTTTAGCTGGTACCTGGTAAGGACACGCCCACTTGGAGGTAAACATCAGGATATTTTACTGAGAAATAGTCATGTGGTTTTAGTGGCTTGAAACTTGGCTTTCAAACTGGATTTTGGCTTTCCAACAAGGGTTGGGGTTTCACACTAGGGTTTGAGATGGGGGTTGGGGTTTCAAACTAGGGTTAGGGTTTGAAACTAGGGTTAAGGTTTCAAACTAGGCTTTGAAACTGGGTCTTGAGTTTGAAATTGTGGTTTAGGGTTTGAAACTAGGGTTAGGATTTGAAACGAGGGTTAGGGTTTGAAACTAGGGTTAAGGTTTGGAACTAGGGTACTAAACAGTTCTTAACTGGGGTTTAGGGTTTGAAACTAGGGTTAGGATTTGAAACTAGGGTTTGAAACGAGGGTTAGGATTTGAAACTAGGGTTAAGGTTTGGAACTAGGGTACTAAACCAGTACTAAACTGGGGTTTAGGGTTTGAAACTAGGGTTAAGGTTTCAAACTAGGCTTTGAAACTGGGTCTTGAGTTTGAAATTGTGGTTTAGGGTTTGAAACTAGGGTTTGAAACTAGGGTTAGGATTTGAAACGAGGGTTAGGGTTTGAAACTAGGGTTAAGGTTTGGAACTAGGGTACTAAACCAGTACTAAACTGGGGTTTAGGGTTTGAAACTAGGGTTGGGTTTTCAAACTAGGGTTTGAAACTTGGGTTAAGGTTTGGAACTAGGGTACTAAACCAGTACTAAACTGGGGTTTAGGGTTTGAAACTAGGGTTGGGTTTTCAAACTAGGGTTTGGAACTAGGGTTAAGGTTTCAAAGTAGGGTTTGAAACTGGGGCTTGGGTTTGAAATTTAGGTTTAGGGTTTCAAACTAGGGTTTGAAATTGGGAGTTAGAGTTTGAAACTAGAGTTCAAAATCGGGTTAGAGTTTCCAACAGTGGTAGGGTTTCCAACCAGGGTTAGGGTTAAGGTTTTACGCCAGGCTTTCATGGTGGGTTTACGGTCTTGTGGCTTTCTATCTCCACTGACCACCCAAAGATCAGTAACTGCTTCATATGATCTCTGCGGTCCTTCCAGAACTTCACGTTACTTCCTGGTCGCCACGAAGCTTACGTTTGGCTCAGGAACTTCACAGACGAGGACCAAGGCGTCTACACGTGCGTGTGCACCTGGACTCACGAGCAGCACTCGTACACGTCATCAGGCTCCAGGGAGGTTTTGGCAACAGCTCAGTCCGTCCACTCCACCTTGGTCATCGTGTCGCCGACGGAGGTGCACGCCGATGAAGGTGGAGTCCCCCACAAACACGTCAGATGTCCACGTCACAGATGGATTCACTTCGTGTCGTCTTTCACTGCGGCCCAGGAATGCTAGTCCAGATCAGATGTTCCGTCTTCTGTGGACGCAACGTGGAGAAATACTGCTCAGCTCGCTGGCAGCTTGGCGGCCAGGACGACATCGGGCGCGGATACCATCAGACGCACACCGTGTAAGCCAACCCCCCCCCCTTTCTCTGACTGACGGGTGCCCGATTCCACGATGTCCGATCGGAACACACCAACGGTCACGTTCTTAATTCTTCTTCGTTATCACGTAAAGACGATCTACGCAGTAGGTGGAAGCTTCCATGTGCGGGGGTGTGGTTCATTTCCTTTCCGCAGCGTCACATCGCCGCCATCTTTACGGACCGTGGCCACCGCAGTCCTGACCATCGAGGAAGTGTCCGTCAAAGACTTTCAAACTCAGTTCAAGTGCATCGGCAAAGGGCTTTACTCGACAGAGTCTCAGTCCTTGACTCTTCGTCCCAGAGGTCAGTGAAGGCATCATTTCCTTACACATATCATTGCATTCGCTAGATTGTTGCCACTTCAAGTGTTTATTTTTAGGAAAAATCACTTCACTGGTCATCGGGGGAGTATGGACGTTGGTCGTCGGCGTTTTTGCCGCCTTAATGGTCAAACTTTATGCCGTCGACCTGGTTCTCCTTGTCAGGCCTTGCCTCCGTCTGAGATGCTGCAGTAGAGAAGGTAGTAAAATATTTTGGACGTCTTTTGTCTTCCACAGAGACGACCCTTTTGTCCTTTGGTGTCCGCAGATTCAAAGCTGTACGACGCCTACGTCTTGTACCAGGCGGAGGGCGGAGTCAGTACCGGTGAGGACACGCTGGCCCTTTTCGTCAATGTGGTTCTGCCCGCCGTGCTGGAGGAAGGATGCCGCTATCGGCTCTGCATCCAAGGCAGGGACGACATTCCGGGGGAAGGTCGGTTGTGGGTGTAAACGTTATTTTGCTAATCATTTTAACATTAGTAGAGCCCTCTAGGCATAAAATAACACCCCTATAGTCACCTTTGGGAGTACCATTACCCAATATAGTACACATTATACCAAAACATAAGACCTAGAAAACTTGTTTCTGACCATACAAATATGATTTTTTACAATAGAGCCCTCTGGACATGAAATAACAACCCTATAGTCACCTTTACACTCCTATTACCAAATGTAGTAGACATAGTACAAAAACATAAGACCTAGAAAACTTGTTTCTGACCTTGGAAATAAAATATGATTTTTAACAATAGAGCCCTCTGGACATGAAATAACAACCCTATAGTCACATTTATACCCCCATTACCAAGTGTAGTAGACATAATACCAAAACCTTTACACACCTATTACTACTTACACTATCATCAGTAGACATAATAAGAAAAGGGTGGGGGGGATATGAAGTTATCCTCCCATTCAATGTGGAAGTGGTACTTTTTTAGTTTCTTTGTCCTTCTTCCCCACTGACTTTTAAACCCTTTCTTAACTTTAGAAAACATGAAAGTAAATAAATCAGAGCGTAACTAGTTAGCTCGCTAGCTAGCTAGCTCGTGGTTAAAGCCATGGCCATGTTTCTTGTACCCCTGCAGTGATCCCGTAACCCGCGCCTTGCAGTGGAGCAATGCGGTGTAAAAAGTTGATAATAGGAGAGTAAAGGTGACTATAGGGGTGTTATATCATGTCTACAGGGCTCTAATCATGGTAAAGATCATATATATAAAGTCATAAGCAGGTTTTCTATGTGATAAACGAGGGATGACTGTATATACATAGACAAAAAAAACAAAATGGCGTCCATGTGGACGCAGTGATGTCACATGACCTCAACCTGAATGCCAATCCCTCGCAGATCGACTGGAGATGGCGGAGAAGCGCATCCGGCAGAGTCGCAGGCTGATGGTCATCCTCGCGGGAGTGGACCGACACGCCCCCAAGGACCACAACCTCGTCTTGGGGGGCGTGGATTGGCAGGTAGGACGCGTCGTCTGCGTTCATGTTGTAAATAAAGTTCGAGATGAAACGATAATGTCTACTCGGCTGCATTCCAGGTGGGTCTTCACCACGCCCTGACCCAGACTGGCACGCGTGTCGTTCTCATCCAGGTGGGGCAAACGGGACCGCAAGGATACGCTCACCTGTCCCCGGCCCTGCAGCACCTCATCACCAAGCGTGCCCCCCTTAGGTGGCGGCACGACTCCCAGGGCGCCGCCTCCCCGAACTCCCGCTTCTGGAAGAACGTGCGCTACCTGATGCCCGCTCGGCCCGCCTCCAGACGTGCACCCACCGCCGTCGTTTGACAGCATTGAACATAAATACTGTAGGTACAGCAGACGCAGTACTATACAGCAGTATTATACAGCAGTACTATACAGCAGTACTATACAGTTAGACGTACGCTTCATGGTGTCCAAATTGCGGCCCAGGGGCCTTTTGTGGGCCTCGGCTGTTTTTTTGTTTTTTCTTTGATTTTGTCTCAACTCACTTTGTGGAAAAAAATATCAAGCTAAATATCGTATATCGATGTCCAACCTAAAAATATCGGGATGTGTGTTTGTGGTCCATATCACCCTGACCCCACCCTGGTGGGAATACTTACATCACAAACAATTCCTAAGATGTTGTGTTTTTGGTCTTTTTTTTTTAATGGTTTTATTTCATTGTTTGTTTATTGTATTTTCTTTCAAATGTCTTGATATTGTGATTGTAACATTAAATAATCTTCGCAATAAGCTTCAATAATCCATTGAAGCTTATTGCATTTGATACGATGTACTTGCATTATTATCCAATCACTTTATTTATATAGCACATTTTACAAAGTTTCCAAAGACAATAGATAAGTTGTAGTAAAAATACATCGTTAAACATCAAATAAAAACAGGAACATTGAAAGCAATAAAAACACAACAAAATAAAACCATATTTAAGACATAAATATTGGAAAAAAATAGACTAAGAACTTGTGTGTCAAGCTAATATGACTGAGGCACACAAAGGTACACTATAGATACTATACTACCATCTAGCGGTTCAAATGTGCAGTACACCTCAAAGAATAAACGCTATTCTTGCTCCCAGGTTCACCGTGTTGTCAATAAATAAAGTTACAATAAAGTTGAAATGTATCCGTTTGGACATAGCCTGGTCAAAGTGGGCTGGTTACCATGGTAACTTTGTAGCTGCTTTACAAGAAAGTCCCCTTCGTTTGAACCTCCAGACGCCTCACTAAGCCACTAAAATGGCTTCATCGTGACCCACCTGGACTTTGCTGACTTTGTCCGGCTTGTGCTCGGCGCAAGGCTTGGAGACGTGGACTGAGGGTGGTCCCGCCTCCTCTGACGGAAGGGGGCGGCTGGTTGTGATGCCCGGGTCTGATGGGTTTGGCTGCATGGACACAAGAAGACATTTGCCTGTTGGGTACAGCAGAGGTCCGATGGCGTCAGCCATGATCGGTAAAGTCACCTATTTGAGCCGAGTGCCCCCTCCTGGCCGCCGTCTTCAAGCGCAGCACCTCTTTGATGCGCTCCACTTCCTGTTGATAGCGCTTACGGTCTCTCACTGCCGCCTCCTTGGCGCCCCTCAGGGCGCACTCCAGAGCTTTCACCCTTTCAGCCGTTGCCCGAAAACGTTTTTCCAGCTTGGGCAGCTCGCAGCGAAGGTCCGCATTGTCTCCAACCAGCTGCAAAAGGTGACCACATTCATTTCATTTCAAAACAAAAAATCATAAAATTCAAACAATGGCATTTTATGCTGTTTTTGGGTCCTCCTGGGGCCCCTGTTGAGTGTGTGTGAGGTTGCCCGTGTTTTTTTAACCAGAAAAGTGCATTAGCAGCAAGTTGAAAAATCTGAAAAAACGACATACTAACCCCTTACGTTTTTTGTCAGAAATCACAAAATTTTAACAATGGCATTTTATGCTGTTTTTGGGTCCTCCTGGGGCCCCTGTTGAGTGTGTGTGAGGTTTCCCGTGTTTTTTTAATCAGAAAAGTGCATTAGCAGCAAGTTGAAAAATCTGAAAAAAACGACATACTAACCCCTTACGTTTTTTGTCAGAAATCACACAATTTTAACAATGGCATTTTATGCTGTTTTTGGGTCCTCCTGGGGCCCCTGTTGAGAGTGTGTGAGGTTTCCCATGTTTTTTTAACCAGAAAAGTGCATTAGCAGCAAGTTGAAAAATCTGAAAAAAACGACATACTAACCCCTTACGTTTTTTGTCAGAAATCACAAAATTTTAACAATGGCATTTTATGCTGTTTTTGGGTCCTCCTGGGGCCCCTGTTGAGTGTGTGTGAGGTTTCCCTTGTTTTTTTAACCAGAAAAGTGCATTAGCAGCAAGTTGAAAAATCTGAAAAAATCGACATACTAACCCCTTACGTTTTTTGTCAGAAATCACAAAATTTTAACAATGGCATTTTATGCTGTTTTTGGGTCCTCCTGGGGCCCCTGTTGAGTGTGTGTGAGGTTGCCCGTGTTTTTTTAACCAGAAAAGTGCATTAGCAGCAAGTTGAAAAATCTGAAAAAAACGACATACTAACCCCTTACGTTTTTTGTCAGAAATCACAAAATTTTAACAATGGCATTTTATGCTGTTTTTGGGTCCTCCTGGGGCCCCTGTTGAGTGTGTGTGAGGTTTCCCGTGTTTTTTTTAACCAGAAAAGTGCATTAGCAGCAAGTTGAAAAATCTGAAAAAAACGACATACTAACCCCTTATGTTTTTTGTCAGAAATCACACAATTTTAACAATGGCATTTTATGCTGTTTTTGGGTCCTCCTGGGGCCCCTGTTGAGTGTGTGTGAGGTTTCCCGTGTTTTTTTAACAAGAAAAGTGCATTAGCAGCAAGTTGAAAAATCTGAAAAAAACGACATACTAACCCCTTACGTTTTTTGTCAGAAATCACAAAATTTTAACAATGGCATTTTATGCTGTTTTTGGGTCCTCCTGGGGCCCCTGTTGAGTGTGTGTGAGGTTTCCCGTGTTTTTTTAACCAGAAAAGTGCATTAGCAGCAAGTTGAAAAATCTGAAAAAAACGACATACTAACCCCTTACGTTTTTTGTCAGAAATCACAAAATTTTAACAATGGCATTTTATGCTGTTTTTGGGTCCTCCTGGGGCCCCTGTTGAGTGTGTGTGAGGTTTCCCGTGTTTTTTTAACCAGAAAAGTGCATTAGCAGCAAGTTGAAAAATCTGAAAAAAACGACATACTAACCCCTTACGTTTTTTGTCAGAAATCACAAAATTTTAACAATGGCATTTTATGCTGTTTTTGGGTCCTCCTGGGGCCCCTGTTGAGTGTGTGTGAGGTTTCCCTTGTTTTTTTAACCAGAAAAGTGCATTAGCAGCAAGTTGAAAAATCTGAAAAAATCGACATACTAACCCCTTACGTTTTTTGTCAGAAATCACAAAATTTTAACAATGGCATTTTATGCTGTTTTTGGGTCCTCCTGGGGCCCCTGTTGAGTGTGTGTGAGGTTGCCCGTGTTTTTTTAACCAGAAAAGTGCATTAGCAGCAAGTTGAAAAATCTGAAAAAAACGACATACTAACCCCTTACGTTTTTTGTCAGAAATCACAAAATTTTAACAATGGCATTTTATGCTGTTTTTGGGTCCTCCTGGGGCCCCTGTTGAGTGTGTGTGAGGTTTCCCTTGTTTTTTTTAACCAGAAAAGTGCATTAGCAGCAAGTTGAAAAATCTGAAAAAAACGACATACTAACCCCTTACGTTTTTTGTCAGAAATCACAAAATTTTAACAATGGCATTTTATGCTGTTTTGGGGTCCTCCTGGGGCCCCTGTTGAGTGTGTGTGAGGTTTCCCGTGTTTTTTTAACCAGAAAAGTGCATTAGCAGCAAGTTGAAAAATCTGAAAAAAACGACATACTAACCCCTTACGTTTTTTGTCAGAAATCACAAAATTTTAACAATGGCATTTTATGCTGTTTTGGGGTCCTCCTGGGGCCCCTGTTGAGTGTGTGTGAGGTTTCCCGTGTTTTTTTAACCAGAAAAGTGCATTAGCAGCAAGTTGAAAAATCTGAAAAAAACGACATACTAACCCCTTACGTTTTTTGTCAGAAATCACAAAATTTTAACAATGGCATTTTATGCTGTTTTTGGGTCCTCCTGGGGCCCCTGTTGAGCGTGTGTGAGGTTTCCCGTGTTTTTTTAACCAGAAAAGTGCATTAGCAGCAAGTTGAAAAATCTGAAAAAAACGACATACTAACCCCTTACGTTTTTTGTCAGAAATCACAAAATTTTAACAATGGCATTTTATGCTGTTTTTGGGTCCTCCTGGGGCCCCTGTTGAGTGTGTGTGAGGTTTCCCGTGTTTTTTTAACCAGAAAAGTGCATTAGCAGCAAGTTGAAAAATCTGAAAAAATCGACATACTAACCCCTTACGTTTTTTGTCAGAAATCACAAAATTTTAACAATGGCATTTTATGCTGTTTTTGGGTCCTCCTGGGGCCCCTGTTGAGCGTGTGTGAGGTTTCCCGTGTTTTTTTAACCAGAAAAGTGCATTAGCAGCAAGTTGAAAAATCTGAAAAAAACGACATACTAACCCCTTACGTTTTTTGTCAGAAATCACAAAATTTTAACAATGGCATTTTATGCTGTTTTGGGGTCCTCCTGGGGCCCCTGTTGAGCGTGTGTGAGGTTTCCCGTGTTTTTTTAACCAGAAAAGTGCATTAGCAGCAAGTTGAAAAATCTGAAAAAATCGACATACTAACCCCTTACGTTTTTTGTCAGAAATCACAAAATTTTAACAATGGCATTTTATGCTGTTTTTGGGTCCTCCTGGGGCCCCTGTTGAGCGTGTGTGAGGTTTCCCGTGTTTTTTTAACCAGAAAAGTGCATTAGCAGCAAGTTGAAAAATCTGAAAAAAACGACATACTAACCCCTTACGTTTTTTTGTCAGAAATCACAAAATTTTAACAATGGCATTTTATGCTGTTTTTGGGTCCTCCTGGGGCCCCTGTTGAGTGTGTGTGAGGTTTCCCGTGTTTTTTTAACCAGAAAAGTGCATTAGCAGCAAGTTGAAAAATCTGAAAAAAACGACATACTAACCCCTTACGTTTTTTGTCAGAAATCACAAAATTTTAACAATGGCATTTTATGCTGTTTTTGGGTCCTCCTGGGGCCCCTGTTGAGTGTGTGTGAGGTTTCCCGTGTTTTTTTTAAATCAGAAAAGTTCATTAGCAGCAAGTTGAAAAATCTGAAAAAAACGACATACTAACCCCTTACGTTTTTTGTCAGAAATCACAAAATTTTAACAATGGCATTTTATGCCCTTTTTGGGTCCTCCTGGGGCCCCTGTTGAGTGTGTGTGAGGTTGCCCGTGTTTTTTTAACCAGAAAAGTGCATTAGCAGCAAGTTGAAAAATCTGAAAAAAACAACATACTAACCCCTTACGTTTTTTGTCAGAAATCACAAAATTTTAACAATGGCATTTTATGCTGTTTTTGGGTCCTCCTGGGGCCCCTGTTGAGCGTGTGTGAGGTTTCCCGTGTTTTTTTAACCAGAAAAGTGCATTAGCAGCAAGTTGAAAAATCTGAAAAAAAACGACATACTAACCCTTTACGTTTTTTGTCAGAAATCACAAAATTTTAACAATGGCATTTTATGCTGTTTTGGGGTCCTCCTGGGGCCCCTGTTGAGTGTGTGTGAGGTTTCCCGTGTTTTTTTAACCAGAAAAGTGCATTAGCAGCAAGTTGAAAAATCTGAAAAAAACGACATACTAACCCCTTACGTTTTTTGTCAGAAATCACAAAATTTTAACAATGGCATTTTATGCTGTTTTTGGGTCCTCCTGGGGCCCCTGTTGAGTGTGTGTGAGGTTTCCCGTGTTTTTTTAACCAGAAAAGTGCATTAGCAGCAAGTTGAAAAATCTGAAAAAAAACGACATACTAACCCCTTACGTTTTTTGTCAGAAATCATAAAATTTTAACAATGGCATTTTATGCTGTTTTTGGGTCCTCCTGGGGCCCCTGTTGAGTGTGTGTGAGGTTTCCCGTGTTTTTTTTTTTAATCAGAAAAGTTCATTAGCAGCAAGTTGAAAAATCTGAAAAAAACGACATACTAACCCCTTACGTTTTTTGTCAGAAATCACAAAATTTTAACAATGGCATTTTATGCTGTTTTTGGGTCCTCCTGGGGCCCCTGTTGAGTGTGTGTGAGGTTTTCCCCGTGGACATGATATAACAACCCTATAGTCACCTTGACAGTCCTATTACCAAATGTAGTAGACATAATACCAAAACATAAAACCTGTTTCTGACCTTAGTAATATGATTTTTAACTATGGAGCCCTCTGGACATGATATAACAACCCTATAGTCACCTTTACTCTCTCATTACCCAATAGAGAAGATATTATACCCAGACCTAGAAAACTTGTTTCTGACTTCAGACAAAAAAAAAATATTTTTAACAATAGAGCCCTCTGGACATGATATAACAACCCTATAGTCACCTTCACACTCCTATTCCCAAATGTAGTAGACATAATACCAAAACACAAGACCTAGAAAACTTGTTTCTGACCTTAGACATATGATTCTTAACAATAGAGCCCTGTGGACATGATATAACAACCCTATAGTCACCTTTACACTGCTATTACCCAATAAAGTAGACGTAAGAAAAAATAAGATATGTTACAGAAAACCTGTTTCACCTTCTAATTACCTTTGTTAACATTAGAGCCCTGTAGACATGAAGTAACACCCCTATAGTCACATGTACATACGACCCATCATAGTAGACACAATATGAGAAAATATGGCATATAAGACACATATACAAGTCATGCACATGGGTGTTGCAGTAAATGATCCCGAGGACAGCGTAGTGGGGAGTGGACAGGAAGTGACATCATGGTTATTGTATGAAGGATTGGCTCACCTGTTTATGGACTTTACTCAACTGCTCCAAGGTGTTCTCTAAAAAGACGATCCTTTGCCGTTGGGCCAGACTGCCCCCCCCCTCGTCGCCATCGCTATCCGGACACTGTTCTCACACACACACAGTACACACACAAAGTACACACACAAAGTACACACTTCATTTGTTGCAGTTAGGGAAAAGTCCACGGTGGTGATGGAGGGGGCGTTACCCAATACCGCTGTGGGCGGACATCTACCTCGAGCACTTAAGGCATGGAGTGACAGAGGAATATATCATCATATCTTCTATGTATTGGCCTTTGGATCTGCAGGGGGGGGGGGCTGGAGGAAGTAGCCGGGGACAGCGAAGTCTGGGCTTCCCTGCATAGGCTCCTGCCCCCCCCACCACCCCCCCCCCCTCATTAAGTGGAAGATGGATGGATGGTATTCCATATCCATACTATATGGTTTATTATATACTATATATAATCAAGGCAGCTTGAAGGCAGTGGCGCTATTAGGCCTATTTTAGGGGGCTTCAGACCCCCTAAAATGTTCGTAAGCCCTCCTAAATTATTTGATATTTTTTATATGTATAATTTTTTAAAATAGATTTTTATTTATTTTTAATATTTTTTTTTTACAAAACAATCTGACAAATTTCATATAATATGGCAAAAGCAGGCCCCCTAAAATGTTCGTAAGCCCTCCTAAATAATTTGATATTTTTATTGATATTTTTTTATAGATTTTTTGTATAATTTTTATTGTTTTTTAATTGATTTTTTAAAACATTTTCTATTGATTTTTTTTTTTACAAAAAAAATCTCCCGACAAATTTCATATAATATGGCAAAAGCAGGCCCCCTAAAATGTCTGGCCCTCCTAAATAATTTGATATTTTTATTGATATTTTTTAATTGATTTTTTGTATAATTTTTATTGTTTTTTTAATTGATTTTTTTAACATTTTCTATTGATTTTTTTTTTTTACAAAAAAAATCTCAGACAAATTTCATATAATAGGGCAAAAGCAGGCCCCCTAAAATGTTTGGCCCTCCTAAATAATTTGATATTTTTTATTGATTTTTAATTTTTTTTATTGTTTTTTTTTTTTTTTACTTTTTATTGATTTTTTAAAATATTTTTTATAGATTTTTTTTTATTTTTATTTACTACTTGTAGTACTACTACTAGTAGTAGTAGTGACAGCATCCCTCATTGCTAATGTCCACCAACGGGTCCTGGGATCTAACCCCCACGAGACCTCTGATAGGATGGAGAAGATGTGATGGGACTCGGGCAGGTTGTGGAAGAGAAGGAAACGGTTGGGACGTTAGGATGGGACTCACGTTCATGCGGCTGCTGATGTCCTGGATGAAGACTTTTCTCAGGTTGGTGAGGGTCTGCAGCTCTTTCAGCTGGAAACAAAGGAAAACCCTGAAGGCCACAAGTTGGACTTTGGCTTTGATAGGAAGACATTTGCTCTACGAACCACAGTCTCTTGGAGACCATGAAGGTCCTCTTTGGCTTGTTGTCTCTGTTCCTCAAGGGATCTGTGGGACAGAGAAGCTCATGGAACAAAGCAAAGGAGACGACGGTGACAAAAAAAACAAACACTTACAGCAGTTTTTGAAGCTTCTCGTCTTTGCTGCGCTCGTCACCTCTCACTTTGTCCACATCAGCTTGAAGTTTCCTGATGTCCAACTGCATCTTCTCATTCAAGCTGAAATAAATAGTCGATTACGCACGAGCTCAACGTTGGATTCTCATTTGTTCCCCGACGAGACCGTACTCTCTGAGCTGGTCGTTGGCTCTTTGCCTGTGATCAATCTCGTCTCGGAGGCGGGACAACTGTTTTTGATGAACCTCTCTGTGGTTCTCCATCTGTTCTTCCAGTGTTGTCTGGAGATAACCACATCATGGATGGATCATAGACAGGAAGGATGCATGGTATTCCATATACATACTATATGGTTTATTATATATAATCAAGGCAGAGACTACACTCTTCTCCATTGACAAAGAAAAATGAGTTGATGAAATACCGTAAAAACCATCATCGTCATATTTATCAGACACAGCTGCAAATCGTGATGCTTTCACGTGTGTGACTCCTCCCACGTCGGCGTTTTTGCTAAAGCCACGAGACACCAGGCCAAAAAGGCCAGCTTGAAGGCAGTGGCGTCATTAGGCCTATTTAAGGGGGGGCTTCAGTCCCCCTAAAAATGTTCGTAAGCCCTCCTAAATAATTTGATATTTTTGATTGATTTTTTTTTAATTTATTTTTTATTTATTAAAAAAAATCATAATAAATCATACAAATTTCATATAATAGATCAAAAGCTGGCCCCCTAAAATGTTCTTAAGCCCTCCTAAAAAATGTGATATTTGTTATTGATTTGTTAATTTTTTTAATTAATTAATTTATTTTTTTTTACCCCAAGAAAAATCTCTGACAAATTTCATATAATAGGGCAAAGGCAGGCCCCTAAAATGTTCCTGAGGCCTCCTAAAAAAATATATATTTTTTATTGGTTTTTAATTTTTTTTAATTGATTTTTTAATTAATTAATACATTTGTTTTGCAAAAAATAAATCTCTGACAAATTTCATATAATATGGCAAAAGCAGGCCTCCTAAAATGTTCATAAGCCCTCCTGAATAATTTGATATTTTTTATTGATTTTTTATTGATTATTTTACTATCCTAAATAATTTGATATTTTTTATAGATTTGTTTTTATTTTGCATAGATTTTTATTTTTTTATTGTTTTTAATTTTTACAAAAAAAATCTCTGGCAAATTTCATATAATAGGGCAAAAGCAGGCCCCCTAAAATGTTCATAAGCCCTCCTAAATAATTTGATATTTTTCATAGATATATATATATATATATATATATATATATTTTATAGATTTTTTACAAAAAAAGATTTTACAAAAAAAATCTCTGCCAAATGTCATATAATAGGTCAATCCATAAAAGGCGTGCATCATAGACGTCGTGTTACCTTCATGTCCACGGCGTCTTTCAGTCGGCTGAGGTGTTCCTTCTCTTTGTCCATGACGCTCACCTGCTGCAGTTTATCTGCACAGCCACACCTCATCAGTACTCCCGGCCAATCACACGGCAGCATGAAGCATAACGAGAAAGCGCCGATGACCTCTGACCTTGAGCCTGAAGTTTAGCAACTTCCTCCATGAGAGCGTCTTGACTTTCCTCCAGCCTTCGTTTGGTCAGCTCCATCTTGTGGAGGTCTTCAATTAGCGTCGACGTCTTCACCTCGAGCTGCAAACGACCCAGCCACAAGCTGTCAATCAATCAAAGTGGCGTTTGAAGACCTGTAAATAATGTGGAATATCTCACCTGTGAGATGGTGAATTGGCTAGCAATGAGCTCCTTGTCGCTGGCCTCCATTTTGTTGATGTTCTGCGCCAGGCTGACCTCCATCTGCTTACTGCGACTCACAAGAGATTTCACCTCCGACTTGGTCTTGGTCACGTACAGACGAGCTGTGGTGAACTCGTCCTCCATCATCCCACTTGTCTCTGCCATCTTTCAAACAGGAAAAAGAAATACAATGAAATAACAACCCTATAGTCACCTTTACTCTATTACCCAATGTAGTAGACATTATACCAAAACACAATACCTAGAAAACTTGTTTCTGACCTTAGAAATGAAATATGATTTTAACAATAGAGCCCTGTGGACAAGAAATAACAACCCTAAAGTCACCTTTACACTCCTATTACCAAATGTAGTAGACATTATACAAAAACATAGGACCTAGAAAACTTGTTTATGACCTTAGAAATAAGATTTTTAACATTAGAGCCCTCTGGACATGAAATAACAACCCTATAGTCACCTTTACACTCCTATTACCCAATGTAGTAGACATTATACAAAAACATAGGACCTAGAAAACTTGTTTATGACTTTAGAAATATGATTTTTAACTATAGAGCCCTCTGGACATGAAATAACAACCCTATAGTCACCTTTACACTCCTATTACCAAATGTAGTATAAATAATACCAAAACATAAGACCTAGAAAACTTGTTTCTGACTTTAGAAATATGATTTCTAACATTAGAGCCCTCTGGACATGATGTAACAACCCTATAGTCACCTTTACACTTCAATTACCAAATGTAGTAGACATAACAGAAAAACATAAGACCTAGAAAACTTGTTTCTGACCTTATAAATAAAATATGATTTTTACAATAGAGCCCTATGGACAATAAATAGCAACCCTATAGTCACGTTTACTCTCCCATTACCCAATGTAGTAGACATAATACCAAAACACAAGACCTAGAAAACTTGTTTCTGACGTTAGAAATATGATTTTTAACAATAGAGCCCTGTGGACATGAAATAACAACCCTATAGTCACCTTTACACTCTTATTACCAAATTCAGTAGACATAATAGCAAAACACAAGACCTAGAAAACTTGTTTCTGACATTAGAAATATGATTTTAAAAATTAGAGCCCTCTGGACATTATATAACAACCCTATAGTCACCTTTACACTAATAGGAACCAAATGTAGTAGCAATAATAGCAAAACACAAGACCTAGTAAACTTGTTTCTGACCTTAGAAATATGATTTTTAACAATAGAGCCCTCTGGACATGATATAACAACCCTATAGTCACCTTGACTCTTACCCAATAAAGAAAAAATAAGACATGTTACAGAAAACCTGTTTCACCTTCTAATTACCTTTGTTAACATGAGAGCCCTGTAGACATGAAGTAACACCCCTATAGTCACATGTACATATCATCCACTCACGGCTTTGAGCTCGGCGGTGCCGAGAGCAGCTCCGATGTCGCTGAGATCTCTGAGCAACACGCCGAGCATGTCGGCCGACCTCTTCTTGTGATGACAGCTGAGATCCTGCAGAGCGGCAAGGTCCCTCTGGACCGCCTCCAGACTGACCTGGAGGACACACAGAACGGTCACGGAGATGCGGCCAGTCAGAAGATCTCTGAAACGTCTGACTTACAGTTTTGTGGGCCAGATCCTCATTCAGTTGTTGGTTGCAGCGACTCTTGTTCTCCACTTCCTGGCACTTCTGGTCATAGTTGACCGCAAGTTCCTCCAAAGCCTGAAGAACCTCCTTTACTTCCTCCTTGGCCGAGTCGTTGTCCCTCTGCAACCCGGACATTTCCTCCTGCAGACGCTGGTAGCCCTGATGTTTTGACGCCAACATCTAGAAGGAGAACGGCGAGTTGGCTCGTGTGTGATCATGAAGGTCAAGGAACACGGGGGAACACTCACTTCGTCCTGATCCAGGAGCTGCTGCTTCAGATTCTCCAGGGTCTGACTCTGATGGTTGAGTTCTTCATCCTGGACCACAAGGTTGGAACGGTTAAAGCGGTTTCGTTCACCAAGTCAACCTGCTGCCGAAGAACCTCACCTTTTCATCCAGCTGATTGTACAGCTGAGTGATGAGCGTCTCGTACTGCATCTTCTCCTCGTTTGACAGAGGAACCACGGCTGGAGCCAAGCTGTCAATGCCTTCATCTCCTCGGCTCTTCTTGCTTCGGTTCTGCTCCTCCACAGGCACCGAATCACCTGAACAGTCCGAATAAATGAAAAGGATTCATTTGTGACGTATCGAGGAACCCAGGTGAAGAGCTCCAGCGTTGGTCCATCAACTCAAAATCCACGCAGCAGGACAGACTCGAACGATCTTCAAAAGCTAGACATTATTCCGAGATCTTAAGAAATACAGGAACAAACGACAAAGAAAGTAATTTGGATCTATCGGTTCTAAAGGCATTTCTAAAGCTTTGGGACTCCAGCCAACCACAGTGAGAGAGAGCCATTATCCACAAATATTGAAAACAGTGGTGAACCTTCAAAGGAGTCCTTCTAAGGACTCATTCAGCAGGTCACAAAAGACCCCGCAACCGCTGATAAAAGGAGGAGTCAAATATGGTGGCGGTAGTGTGGTGGTCTGGGGCTGTTTTGCTCTGATAAATGAAAGCATGGATCCTGCTGAAGAAGAATGTCCGGCCAAACGCTGGCCAATGATCCCAAACCCAGTCCAAGTCCGCCAAAGCACAGGAAGACTAATTAAAGTCGAGTCTTGGAGTTTCTTCACCTTTCCTCCAGCGTTTCAACTCGCTCTCCTGTTTCTGGACCGTGATGGTGAGACTCCGAGTCTTCTCTTTCTCCTTCTCGTACTTCTTCTTCCACTCTTCAGCAGTCAGCTCCAGGTTGACGGACACCGTGTTCTTGATGGTTTTGGCCCTTAGCGAATACGGACAATGAAATCTTACTAAAAATGTATCAATAGATTTAGGAATATAGTATATTACACTGACATACGTCTTAAACACGCACGTCTACTGATGTTCTACGCACGTCCACTGATGTTCTATGCACGTCTAATGATGTTCTATGCACGTCTAATGATGTTCTACGCACGTCCACTGATGTTCTACACATGTCTACTGGTGTTATATGCACGTATACAAATGTGCTATGCACGTTTACTGAATGTCTACATGTTCTACATCTACTGATGTTCTACGCGCGTCTACAGAATGTCTACGCGCGTCTACAGAATGTCTACACGCGTCTACACATGTTCTACGCGCGTCTACACATGTTCTACGCGCGTCTGATGATGTTCTACGCGCGTCTGATGATGTTCTACGCGCGTCTGATGATGTTCTACGCGCGTCTGATGATGTTCTACGCGCGTCTGATGATGTTCTACGCGCGTCTAATGATGTTCTACGCGCGTCTAATGATGTTCTACGCGCGTCTAATGATGTTCTACGCGCGTCTAATGATGTTCTACGCGCGTCTAATGATGTTCTACGCGCGTCTAATGATGTTCTACGCGCGTCTAATGATGTTCTACGCGCGTCTAATGATGTTCTACGCGCGTCCACTGATGTTCTATGCACGTCTAATGATGTTCTATGCACGTCTAATGATGTTCTACGCACGTCCACTGATGTTCTACACATGTCTACTGGTGTTATATGCACGTATACAAATGTGCTATGCACGTTTACTGAATGTCTACATGTTCTACATCTACTGATGTTCTACGCACGTCTACAGAATGTCTACATGTTCTACGGACGTCTACTGATGGTCTACGCGCGTCTACACATGTTCTACGCGCGTCTACACATGTTCTACGCGCATCTGATGATGTTCTACGCGCGTCTGATGATGTTCTACGCGCGTCTGATGATGTTCTACGCGCGTCTGATGATGTTCTACGCGCGTCTGATGATGTTCTACGCGCGTCTGATGATGTTCTACGCGCGTCTAATGATGTTCTACGCGCGTCTAATGATGTTCTACGCGCGTCTAATGATGTTCTACGCGCGTCTAATGATGTTCTACGCGCGTCTAATGATGTTCTACGCGCGTCTAATGATGTTCTACGCGCGTCTAATGATGTTCTACGCGCGTCTACAGAATGTCTACATGTTCTTTGCACATCTAGTGATGTTCTCGGCACGTCTACTGATGTTCTAGCATGTACCTCTGTCCAAACATGAGGGTGGACTTGGTCTCTGCCTCGTTATAAACAGACGGCGAGCAGCAGATGATGATGGTCGTTCTGCAGTTTCCTCCCAGGGAGTCTTGCAGGATTCTGGTCATTTTACTGTCCCTGTAGGGAACATGACTTTTCTACAAGGAAAACAACAACAATTGTCACTTCCTGTAATATTGGGGCGAGGGGCGGGGTCCACCCTGGACTGGTGGCCAGCCAATCACAGGGCACATATAGACAAACAACCATTCACACTCACATTCATACCTATGGACAATTTGGAGTCGCTAATTAACCGAGCATGTTTTTGGAATGGGGGAGGAAACCCACGCATGCACGGGAAGAACGCCACAATATTGGCCATATTCGAACCCAGATCTTTTGACTGTGTGGCCAACTTGCTAACCACTCATCCAACGTGCGGTGAAACCAGTGCCTGAAGTTTAAGGCATTTAGTGAAAAACAAGAATATGGTGGTTGACAGCTTCTTGTTGACACTGATTGCCATGGAAACACAATGCACGGGTCCAGCCATTAGGGAGAATGATAACAGGAAGTGAGGAATGATAACAGGAAGTGACTTGCCGTTCCCTCGCTGAGAGCAGCAATGACGTTGCCGAGGGCAGACAGAGACTTGTTGATGTTCTTGGCTTCATCCAAAACGGCTCCCTCGGCTCCGGTCTTACTCACCTGATTGGTGATTGGTGATTGGTCATTTGGCGAGACTACCAACGTGGGAAATGAGTACGTGGAGAAGACGGCACCTTCTCGCTGCCCGCCAGGTCCACAAGGTAAAGCTTCCCCGACAGCTTTGTCTCCGTCTCCACGTTCTCCTGCTTGATGTTGATGAGGAAAATGCTGTGGCTGCGTGAGCTGTGCTCGTTCATGTCTGCAGCAGAACAATCCCACACCTTCAAGGTCGTGACCTTTCAACTTTACCAACGATCTGGCGATTTCTGTTTTACTTGTGACAGCGACGTGTCGGTTGGATTTCCCCTCGTCGATGATGTCCATGACCTCCTCCGGACTGGAGACAAAACGCTCCGTGCATCCCTGACCAGGAGAAACGGGAGGGATGACCTCAAACACAAGAGGGAACATCATGGAAAGCACAAGGAGATTGTACCTTCACAAATGGAACCCTGTTTTTATCCTCATGGACGGCCAGGTTGGTCTTTGATACTGCAATAACACATCCAATACGACCACACGTCAACAAATATATATACAAATACATACACAAGTATCATATCATTCATGATAATTGCTTGGAAATATATGTTTCATAGTATCATACGTATATTCAAAGTATATTATGTTTATCATGCGTACAGTACATGTTCCAAAGTATTTTATTATTTCATGCGTACATGTTCCAAAGTATATTATGTACTATATCATGCGTACATATTCCAAAGTATATTATGTATATCATGTGTACATATTCCAAAGTATATTATGTACGTATATCATGCGTACATATTCCAAAGTATATTATGTATATCATGCGTACATATTCCAAAGTATATTATGGATATTATGTGTATATGTTCCAAAGTATATTATGTATATCATGCGTACATATTCCAAAGTATATTATGTATATTATGTGTACATGTTCCAAAGTATATTATGTACTATATCATGCGTACATATTCCAAAGTATATTATGTGTACATGTTCCAAAGTATATTATGTATATTATGTGTATATGTTCCAAAGTATATTATGTACTATATCATGTGTCTATATTCCAAAGTATATTATGTATATCATGCATACATATTCCAAAGTATATTATGTGTATATGTTCCAAAGTATATTATGTACTATATCATGCATACATGTTCCATAGTATATTACGTATATCATGTGTCTATATTCCAAAGTATATTATGTACTATATCATGCGTCTATATTCCAAAGTATATTACGTATATCATGCATACATGTTCCAAAGTATATTACGTATATCATGCATACATGTTCCAAAGTATATTACGTATATCATGCATACATGTTCCAAAGTATATTACGTATATCATGCGTACATGTTCCAAAGTATATTATGTACTATATCATGCGTCTATATTCCAAAGTATATTACGTACTATATCATGCGTCTATATTCCAAAGTATATTATGTATATCATGCATATTCGTGTCAAAGTATATTTTTCTCACCATCCAGCAAGTCTCGGATTTTATCCAAATAGATTTCAAAATAGGAGACCTGTAGATTCATTCAGATTATTATTCATCATATATTCATTTTAGAACACGTAGTAGTAGTAGTAGTAGTAGTAGTTTGACTTTGTATACTATATTTATTCCCACGGTTCCCAATGTGAAGTTATCAGAACATTGCCTATAGAGAAACAAAGCTTTTAAAACGAATGCATTGTTTTCCTATTTGGGAAAACCTGGAAGTAGAAGACAGGATGACATTCAACTTTAGATGTTCCAGTGAATCCAGCATCGGCTTGCTGTTCTAGTCACCTTGATATGGAATTCCAGGTTCTCGTCCATGGAGTAGATATGGTCAAAGATGTCTCTGGCAATGCGAGGAATGATTCCCATCAGCTGGCAGTCGTGTAGCTGACCCTTGAGCAAGGAACGTGTTTAGGAATGGTTAGACATGCTTTCTTCAGGGACTATTTTGTCCACACCCAAATAAATAGAAGTTGGAAAAATGTAGGTCAGAGGTTCTGATAAGGGTATAGGCCTAGAAAAGAGAGGTCGGGGTGCTGTTGGAGACACACGTCTACTGAGGTTCTATGCACGTCTACTGATGTCCTATGCATGTTTACTGATTTTGTAGGCACACCTACTGGTGTCCTACGCACGTCTGCCGGTGTCCTACGCACGTCTGCTGGTGTCCTACGCACGTCTGCCGGTGTCCTACGCACATCTGCTGGTGTCCTACGCACGTCTGCTGGTGTCCTACGCACGTCTGCTGGTGTCCTACGCACGTCTGCAGGTGTCCTACGCACGTCTGCAGGTGTCCTACGCACGTCTGCCGGTGTCCTACGCACGTCTGCCGGTGTCCTACGCACGTCTGCCGGTGTCCTACGCACGTCTGCCGGTGTCCTACGCACGTCTGCCGGTGTACTACGCACGTCTGCCGGTGTACTACGCACGTCTACTGATGTCCTACGCACATCTACTGATGTCCTACGCACGTCTACTGGTGTCCTACGCACGTCTACTGGTGTCCTACGCACGTCTACTGATGTCCTACGCACGTCTACTGATGTCCTACGCACGTCTACTGATGTCCTACGCACGTCTACTTGTCCTATGTACATCTACCGATGTTCTACGCACGTCTACCGATGTTCTACGCACGTCTACCGATGTTCTACGCACGTCTACCGATGTTCTACGCACGTCTACCGATGTTCTACGCACGTCTACTGATGTCCTACGCACGTTTACTGATGTCCTACGCACGTCTACTGATGTCCTACGCACGTCTACTGATGTCCTACGCACGTCTACTGATTTTCTAGGCACACCTATTGAGGTTCTATGCAAGTCTACTGATGTCCTATACACATCTACTGATGTCCTATGCACGTGTACTGATGTCCTATGCACGTCTACTGACGTCCTATACACACCTACTGAGGTTCTACGCACATCTACTGAGGTTCTATGCACGTCTACTGAGGTTCTACGCACGTCTACTGAGGTTCTACGCACGTCCACTGAGGTTCTACGCACGTCTACTGAGGTTCTACGCACGTCTACTGAGGTTCTACAGATGGCTTTGCTGGCACTGATGGAACACCACTTTTTTTTTCATCCTGACACAAAAAAACCCAACAACTCCTGACTGAAGTGCAACTCACCTCCATGGTGTGCGTCTTTCCTGATGAGGTCTGACCGTACGCAAAGATGGTTCCATTGTAACCGCCCAGCACATCTAAAACACAGCATCACCATCACCATGTCATTGGGGGAAAGCATGGCCAGGATCATCCATGAAATGATACGTTCAAATGGATCGTGACAAACAAATTAATGATCAATCAATCAATCATCATCATCATTGATCCGGAAAGCCCACATTGCTAGATCAGCGCATACCTTTGACGATGTGGCGGGCGCATGTTTCGTACACCTGAGGCTGCTCACTGTTGGGTGGAAGAACTCTGTCAAAGATGTACGGCTTCCCCTGAAACGCATCACACCCCGTCAAATAAGACAATAAGACAACAAAACAATAAGACAATAAGACAATGGACACGGTAGAAGATGGATGATTTATTTGATTGACATGATTCTACTCATTAGCGTCACTCATGACTTTAGCTAGGCTTCATTTAAGCATGTTTGTGAATACAAAGCCAATCAGAGTAAGATTATCCACTCGTGTGCTGTCGCTATGGCAACAAGAGCCAATGGGTGTGTTTGTCCGGCCATTAGTCCACAATGGACGAGAAATTATCTTTGGGCTAATTCGCAGCAATGCCGATTCAAGTGTTGTAACTTCCGGTGTTATTGTTGTCTACTCACCGACACCACCACCGTGTCATCCCCGTTAAATTTGGGGATGGATTTGTCTCCTCGGCTCCGTTCCGCGTCGTTAAGCGGCCGGAAGCGACACATCACCTTCACCCCGCACAAGCCAGCCTCGGCCGCGTCCGCCATCGGCTTCTTCTCCTGGTTCTTCTTCTTCTTCGACTGGTGCTTTGCTGGGAAAGATCAAGAGCGGGAGGCGACGTTTATGCTAACTGAAGCTGTTGTGTCGGCAATCCTGATGCGACGTTCGTGAACGAGTCCAATCTTTGGAGTCCTGAACCAATCCGTTGTTGAATGGATGACGCCTCCCTGCCGCCCCGCCCCAACACTAATTCACACAGCTCATTTTTGCTTTCCGAAGACACATTATCTGACTGAAAGAAACAATATACATATCATAACACAAAGTAAGTGAAGGATCTGTTCAATAGGTTTAATTTTACATACACACCCTGAACGCCTCAGCATCCCACAATAATCATTTCCCCCTCTATGGGCGTGGCTCCACCCACCTTAATCAAGCTAGCTCTCCCCTCAGCTGCTTCATTGTGAAAACGCTATGTGCTAAACGGCCCCTTCAGGTCGCCCTGTTATTTTGGCATTCACGTCTTAGACATGAAATCTTAGCTGTCAGTACCAATACGTACTCAGAAGGCAATCATTATTGATGACGTCACTTCCTTATACAGCAATTTTTTTTAATGTGATGTCGTAGTTATTCTTTTTTCAATAACCATGCTTCATATTCGTAATATATTGGGAGGTTATTTTAACAGTGACTTACTTGGTTAGCATGCAGCTCTCTCCAGTAAGATAATGGACAGACATAGTGTAGGAATGGTGCATTCAGGTGCATCACATACTGTAACTCCTGGGACACAAGTTGCCGCTGCATTCAAGGACACTTGGAAATTACACTAACCACACCCACATGTGCACGTGCAGCCGAAATCAGGTGATATTTACGGTGATATATCGCTTAAGTCCTCCGAAATAATTTGATAATTTTTTTTGATATTTTTTTAACAAAAAAATCTGACAAATTTCATATAATAGGGCAAAAGCAGGCCCCCTAAAATATTTGTAGCACTCCTAAATAATTTGATATTTTTTTATAATTTTTTTAATTGATTCATTTTTATTTTTTATTGATTTTTTTACAAAAATAATCTCTGACAAATTTCATATAATAGGGCAAAAGCAGGCTAATAAGCAAGCCAATAAGCAGGCTAATACTAGACTACTACTACTACTACTAGTAGTAATAATCAGAAGAAGAATAATGATGATAGTAATAATAATAGGCTAATTAATAATATAATGATTATTATATCATTGATCACTGTCTCTATTAATCTATCTATTAATCTATTAATAGTAATAATTAATTCTATTAAGATCACGATGTGGGAGTTAGCCTCCATGACAGTCCATTTAGTTTCCTTTCTTAGTTCCTGGTTCATGCCCTTATTTTGTATTCACTTCCTGTGTCGCTCTGTTCAGTTTTCCTTTGCTTTGCATTCATCCCCGCATCCTGGAGGCCACTACACTACACTACGCGGCCACGCCGCACGGTGACAGATGACAACGGCAAGGTCTCGGTGCTGAAATCATGCTTTATTAAAACAGAAAACTCAAGGAGGGTGAAGGAAAGAAACCAACATTTCACACAGCAAGATGGAGTCACTGTGGCATAGAAGTCAACAATGAACTAAAAGCTACGTTACACGCAAACACGCTAAGGCACAATCCTCCAAGAGATGGCGCTGCTTCTGCACAGCCGAGTCCGCTCAGACTCGGTCTTCTTCCGGCCAGGAGATGTTAACCACGCCAAGTCCAAGGGAGCGTCCCGTGCCAGAAGCAGCGCTCCTTGATCAAAGGTAAGAGTGCAGGCCACTCGCACTCCTACCGTGTCATCAAAACAAAACGTGTCGGTACGACTCGGTCAGTTGAAGCACAAGGCCGCGTCGTGCTGCTTACGCGAGGGTGACACAAACAGCAGTCGGGGCCTTACGCTCGCAGGAAATCGTAATCGTGATGAGCGTTTGGTTTCCATCATCGGCGGGGAGCGGCTCTACCCGCCGAGGCAATCTTAGACTTCAACGTTGAGTTGAGGCACAAAGTTTCGTTTCTCCGTTTTCTCCGCAGGGTATTCGTTCCGTGTTAGAACTTTCTCCTATGAAACCATTTTAGCTTTCATTCATTTCATATTTTTGTCATAAATAACAATGCATACATTTCTCATAACCGTGAAATCCGGCTATATACATTATGTACATGTCACCGCAAAAGTGTCATCACATCTTATCACAAGTTGAGACTTGAGTTTGGTATCAATGAACGTCATGTTTGGTACAAAAATAGTTCATATTTACAAAAAGAAAAATCTGTCAATTGTTGCTGATTCACTAAACCAAAGATTAGCAATGGGGGGGAAACAAGGGGGGGGTGGAACATCCATTTCAATTCTTAAAGCGACATTTTTTTTTTTTTACATGGATCGGATGTGAACGTTGACAGTCCATGTGTCGGAACTGAGTTCATTGGAAAGACGGAGGGTGTACGCTCCAATGTGGTTGTTCTTCACCGCCGCCGTCAGAAGCGTGGAAACGTTGGCCGTGTCGTCAACGTGAGTCCGGCCTGAGCGGAGCCCCTGCACAGTTGGGACGGGGTCTCCAGAGACGGCCTCGGTCGCCATCGGCGAGTCAATGTTCTCTGGCGGAGTGCCTGGAAAAGGCAGTTGACAGATTCATAGGCAAGTTCTTCTGATGGCAGTAACTTCTGTTAGTGACTGAGGAACAAACACAAGAACTGATGCTATGAAGATCCACCTTGTCTAGTCCCCCGTCCCTGTCAGTTTTTTATGACTAGTCTTACATATGCTGTCAATGGAGACAAATAATGGCCTGCATTCAAGTTGTCTTAATCATTTTTGGGCTTTTTCTTTTCTTACCAGTTCCAGACCCGACTGCCAAAAGCAAATTCCCACTAACTAGGATTAGGACTCAAATGTAGTGTAATGTAGAAATGTAGACTCAAGTGGAATATTTTAGTAGGCAGAGCATCAAAAAACTATTTATCACCTTCTCAATATGTTTTTTTTCCTCAAAAGAGAAAAAAAAATTTGATTTTTGGGCTTTTTCTTTTTTTTTCATTTTTCTTCTTTTTTCTTACCAGTTCCAGACCCGACTGCAAAAAGCGAATTCCCATTAACTAGGACTCAAATTTATAAATGGAATATTTTACTATGTAGAGCATCAAAAAATTACTACGTTTTCTTTTTCTTCCTCGAAAGAAAAAAAAAATTGTTGGGCTTTCTCTTTTTTTCTTACCAGTTCCAGACCCGACTTCAAAAAGCGAAATCCCACTAACTAGGATTAGGACACAAATTTATTATTTTAGTAGTATTTTAGTAGGTAGAACATCAAAAAACTATTTGTCACCTTTTCAATATTTTTTTCCTCGAAAGAAAAAAAATAATAATTTTTGGGCTTTTTCTTTTTTTCTCTTTTCTTACCAGTTCCAGACCCGACTGCAAAAAGTGACTTCCCCGAATTCCCACTAAATAGGATTAGGACTCAAATTTATAAATGGAATATTTTAGTAGGTAGAGCATCAAAAAACTATTTATCAACTTCTCAATACATTTTTTCCCTCAAAAAGAGAGAAAAAAAAAGTAATTTTTGGCCTTTTTTTTTCTTACCAGTTCCAGACCCGACTGCAAAAAGTGACTTCCCCGAATTCCCACTAACTAGGATTAGGACTCAAATTTATAAATGGAATATTTTAGTAGGTAGAGCATCAAAAAATTCTCTGACATAAAATTTTTTTCCCGCGAAAGAGAAAAAAAAAAAAAAAATTTGGGCTTGCTTCCTCAACACTAGCGGCACAAATGCTAATCCAACCGTATACTTGACTTTGGAAATCTTCCTTCCAAGAATTCCTGCTACTCGCCTTGTCCAAAGACAGATTACTCACTGAGGATGTCGATAGAAGACGTAGCTGAGCACTTCCCAAACTTGATGGCGTATTTGCCGCCGTCTGCAGGTCTGGCATCCCGTATTTCCGGAGTGTACACACTCATCCTCGAGTTAGATGTGTCCCACAGCTGTGGGAGGAAACACTGCAGGTCAACCATTGATACGTCCAAGCCTCTATTCCAACAAGGAATACTCACAGTCAAACCGTCTTTCAACCATTCCACGTCAGGGTAAGCCCCGCCCAATGTTTGGGGTTGCAACAGGAAGTGAGGTGTCGCTCCACAGCTCAGCTGCTCCGAGTCTGATTTGATTTGACAGCCAACTTCCTTAACAGATGGACTTGGGGATTTTGGGGTCGTGGACTTGGGCGAGACTGGTGACTTGACTCTCAGAGGGGACTTGATTGGCTCAGGGGATTTGAGTCTTTGTGGGGATTTGACAGGTTCCGGGGACTTGGCTTCCGGAGAGGTTACCCTCGTCGGGGCGGCGACTTCCTCCTTGGGCTCCGACTTGCGAATGCTCAGAGTAAAATAAGCTTCTTGTTTGCCGGCAGCATTTTCCACCAGCAGAGTGTAGGTTCCTTCATCTGATGCCCGAACCGCCGAGATCTCCAAAGAGGAACCGTACTGTGTGGACACGATGCGGTGACGGGCGGAGGAACCCAGGGGTTCTCCTTCCTGGAGCCACAATATTGAAGGTGCTGGGTCACCGTCCACCTCGCAGGAGAACCTGGCGAGGTCGCCCTCCTCGACCGTTAGAGATTGAGGTTTGGTGAGGATCTTGGCGGGTATAGTAGGCTCTGTCTTTTCCTTTTTGACAACAGTGACGGTTTTGGTCAACGTTTCAGTCACCGTCTCCTTGACCGTTGCTGATGAGATGTGATAGATCTCCGTTTCGGCCGTGTCTCCAGGATGGGAGGATGGAGGTTCTTCATCCCTTTGCATGGACGAGAAGGCAACGTATTCTGCTGATGCTACGTCTAAGGTAGCGCAGTCTGAAATCTCTCCTTTGACGTTCTTGCAGACCACAGAGTAAGCTCCTGCATCTTCAGTCACGCAGTTGTTGATGTGGAGCGTCAGAAGGCCGCTGATGTTGGTCATGTGGTATTTGCCGCCTGGGAAGATCTCCTTCCCGTTGTGGAACCATTTGGCTTTGGGTTCCGGTTTGGCCTGCACGTTCAGGGTGAACCTTGTGTTGGAGCCATACGGAACACGATGGGATCTCATGCGGATTGTAATGTGAGGGATGTGGTCCAGACTAAAAGGAGCCTCCGTCATCCTTTCTACTGATCTCCGTTCTGATCTTAGAGTCTTCTTCCGTTCCTCATACCTGGACAGGAAGTCCACTTTGGGTAAAACTGTTTCAGTCTTAGCAACCTTTTCTAAGGAGGGGGCTTTCTTCTCCGGTTCAGGCATGGAGAGCTTCGGGATGGGTTTTGGAATATACTCGGAAGCAAAAGCCATCAGATGTTCCGATTCAATGCTTTCGGAGACTTTTCCGACAGTGACCGCCGTCTCCTTTTTCAGACTTCGGGTCTTCTCCTCAAATTCCATACGTTTGATTTCACTCCTGTAGGAGGAGATTCTCTGGACGGTGGAGTGTGGACGCAGAAGCTCTTGATCTTCTCGCTCTTCGTAGACTCGTTGCTTCTGCCTGGGTGGTTTATACGTGGCTCTGTCGTGACGCTGACGCAGGTCAACAAAACTGGGGCCGGCTTCGTACTTGGATGGAATCCGGTAGGAATCGTATCTCTGCAGGGCTTCCGCCTCATCGTCGTCGTCGTCGCTGTAGACTCTTCTGGGTGACGACGGTCGCAACGCCGACAGCTCAAATCGAACTGGGCTGAGGCTTGGCGGAGAAGCGGAGTAACCGAGTTCCAACTCTTGTTCCAAGTGCAGCCTCTCCTCTTCGGTTCTCTTCATGGACAGGTACTCCTTGACCGGGAGGAGGAGTTCCTCGTCTGCAAAGTCACCCAGAGACCTCCTCCGAATCCTGCGGTAGGCGTCCATGTCCGGGGAGGCAGCGCGGTACCTCGCCGGCCTCACGATCTCCAAATCATCTTGAGTCATGGACGGGATGTGCCACCTGGGTTTGTACTGGTCTTTGATCCTGATGGGGACCTCGTAGAACTGCTCCCACCTGGAGAGACGGATTCGTTTCATCCTCTTCTGCTTGATTTTCTCCATGGGTTCGGGGAACTCGTACTGATCCCGAAGCTTCTTGTACCACTTCATGTCCGAGAGCGGCTTGAAGTGTTTGATTTCCATGTCTTCTTCAAGGACAGCTGGGTTCATGATCCGAGGCGCGGGAACGACGTACGGCATGCGGAGCCTCTTCTCGTCGGCACGCTTCTTCCGCTCTTCTTGTTCTTTCTGGATTTCCGATTCGCTCTTTTCACCCTTTTTGGTCGTCACCGCCGGTTTAAACATGGTGGCCGCTTCCCTCACCGCCTGGACGGCAGCGGGCGGTAACGGCATGACGACCGTGTCCGACAAAATTTGAGACAGCCGGACCTTTTTGTCCAATTCCTCCTTTTGGGACACGCTTCTCTTATCCTTTTGGACGCTCTCGTAGTCTTTCTTCACGTGAGCCACGCGTTCCACTTTGAGTGTCGCTTGGCAACTCGCCGACCCGGCAGAGTTGGTAGCGGTTACTCGGTAGATGCCCGAGTCTTCCGGTAGCGTCTCTCTGACGTGGAGAATGAAATAATCCAAGCCTTCGTGGACAAGTTCGATGGACGGTCCAAACGCGATGGGCATTCCGTCCTTTTCCCACTTCAACGCGGGATGCCCTGAAACTCGGATCTCGAAACGAACGTTCTGGCCTTCCCGGCACTCCACGTTGGCTAGAAGGCGCTTGAACATGGGTCTCAGGGTGAGGTCCGCTGGTTTGGGTCGAGGAATCACGGTGAGACGAGCCTTGCAGCTGTCGTCGCCGTAGCGGTTGCGAGCCACGACGCTGTATTCCGCATCGTCCTCATCCTCGGCGTTGTGGATAATCATCTGGTACAGACCTTTGTCGCTGATGAAGGTGTACTTTTTCTCGTCCTGTCCGGGGATGAGCTTTTGTCCGGATTTGTGCCACGTGACGCGAGGCTCGGGGTGAACCGTGATCGTTACGCCGAATCGCACGTTCTCGCCGATGTACGCCGTGTGGTTCACGAGAGGGAGCGTGAACTCCGGCGGCTTCTGAAGCATTCTTGCGGTGTCGATTCGACGTTTCGTTTTCTTGACCACGCGAGTCGTGAAGAAGTCGCGGTAGCACCTGACGCCGTTCACGAACAACTCGGCGTAGACGCTGTCCTCGCCGTACTCGTTGACAACCTTGCATCGGTACGTGCCGTCGTCCGCTCTCGCCACCTTGGTGATCGTCATGACGGCCAAGCCGTCCTCGTAATCGATTTCATATTTGTCGCTAGCTTCCAGTTGCCTGACGCCGCAGTACCATGTGACTTCGGTGGTGCTGTCATAGTTATCGATGTTGCAGATGAATTTAACGCTGTCGCCCTCGCTGGCGACGCTGTGCCCGATCTGACCGCCGACCGGTCCGTGTTCAAACGGAGCAATCTTGACCTTGGCGATGAAAACGCCGCGCTGGGACCTGATTGAGCCGCCGCTAGCCACGCGCGCCGCGGACACCACGGTGTTCCACTCCTTCTTCACCATCGTTTGGTAGTACCTCTTGTGTCTGCTGGTCTGGATGGACCTGGTGCTCAGCTCCTCCGCGGGCTTGGAGAGCCACGGGTGCACCAGAGCTTCGGCGGCGGTCATACGATGTTTCCGTTCCTTTGTCATCAAACGGTCGGTAAAGTCTAACGCTTCCACGCTGACCTCCTTGAAGGACTCGTCGTCGTAGCTGTAGGCTGCATTGGAAATGTTGTCAATCATCTGCTGGTTGGTTTCTGCCGAGAACGGGTTGAGTCCGCTGAGGAGCACATAAGCGAGAACGCCCACGGACCACATGTCCGTCACGGTGCTGATCATGTCGCACTGGTGGATCTCCGGGGCGGCGTACTCTGCAGTGCTGTACTGGATCTTAATCTGCTCTCCGGGCGTCAGATGCCTGGATTGTCCCAACTCGATAATTTTGACGTTTGAGCCGGTTCTTGTCGTGTAGACGATATTCTCCGGCCGGATATCAAAATGTCCGTAGCTCTGATTGTGTAAGAACTCCAGAGCCGAGCAGATCTGCCGAATGTAGTTCACAATCTCACGTTCATTCAGCTCGAATTCCGCCGTGTTGAGACGTTCGAAGATGTCCACACCTGAGATGAAGTCATAGATCAACACCAGCTCCTCTTGGCTTTCGAAGGACTCGTGGAGAAGGAGGAAGTTTTCGTGTTTCGCCAGATTCAGGTTGGCAATTTCCTTCTTGATGATCGCCTGATCGGCACCTCTCACTTTGACAAATTTAGCCATGAAGGTCCTTTCGGAACTGATGTCCACGCAACGGTGGACGATACCGAACTGACCTCTTCCCAGTTCCTCCGCGATGGAGAATTTGTTATGCATATTCTTTGCATCCGAGTGTTGACATTTTCCTTTGGGGATGCGTCCCGTGTCATCAACCTCTCTGTCGTAGAGAAGGATTCTGGATTTGTCCTCCTTCGTCATGACGGGTCCGCTGGTCTCGGACGGGGCGCTCTGTCCGAACTTGTTCTCAGCAATGACTCTGAACTGATAGCTGGTCCCGCCGAAGAGATTGATAACGGTGTAACGGGCGTCACGGGACTGAGCGACACGCTCCCACCTCTCGGCGGTGGTGGGACACTTTTCGATAATGTAACTGATAACCTTGCTGCCGCCGTCGTTCGCCGGCGCCACCCAGTTCAGGGTCACCGAGTCTCGGGAGACGTCGCTGGCTTTGACGCCTCGCGGGGGATCGGGCACATCCGCCACATCCAGCTCAACCGTCTGCTGATCGATGCCGAAGCGGTTTTTCGCGCAAACGATGTAGAAGCCAGCGTCCTTCTTCTCGACTCCGTTGGGGAACATCAAGGAAGTGAAGGATCTGGTGACGATGACCTGGTAGTGGCCGTTGCTGTCTATGAGATCTTGTCCCTTCTGCCATGTGATGACCGGATCCGGCTTTCCGCCAAACGGGATCTTGATATTGACCATTTCTCCGTGCAGGGCAGGAATTGCTTCCTTGTCCTTCAGGTTCTTGGGAAGATGGATCTTTGCCGGAACTGATAACAGAGAAGAAGTTTATTAAGAGAATGGCGTTTATATTTATATTTAATATTCTTACTTTCAACATCCAGAGACACGGTAGCGCAGATGGATCCTCCTTGATTGGTGGCCCTGATCTGGTACACGGTGGAGTCTTCTTCATCAGCCTCGGTGATCACGAGTTGGTGGTAACCTCCTTTGAATTCTTGAATCTTGATCTTCTTTCCATCCGAATGGATCTCCTTTCCTCGTCGGAACCATTTAATGACCGGTTTGGGCTGGCCTGTGATCTTGCACACAAGCGTGGCGTTGCTCTTGTATTTGACGCTCATGTTCCTCAGCTCTTCCTTGAAGGCCGGAGCTCGAACATCAACGGCCGTGGCCGGAACGATACACGCACTTTCCTCGCTGTAGTCGCTTTGTCCGCCGAGGTTCTCGCACTTCACTCGGAAGACATATTCAACGCCTTCGGACAAACGCTTGACAGAGAAGACCGTCTGTTTGATCTCATCCGTCGTCACGGGAGTCCATTCGCCCCACTCCTTCTTCTGCTTCTGCTTCTTCTCCAGGCAATAGCTCTTGATTTTGGAGCCGCCGTCACTGAGTGGAGGCTTCCAAGAAACCACGCAGGAGTCCTTGGTGATTCCGGAAACAACGATGGCCTGAGGCGGCGATGGTTTCTCTGCGGTTCGTAACAACGTCACAGAATTAGAATATTCCCACAGCTGATATTGCAATACTTTTTTTTTTTATTCGACATACCGAGTTGACTCTTAATGATGATAGGCGAGATGAGTTCAAGCGGCTCGCTGTTGCCGTAGCGATTCTGGGCGTACACACGGAAGTAGTAACCGGCGCTGTCGGTGAGGTTGGGAACGCGGCAAGACGTGGAGTTGATGGACGACGACACCAGTTCCCACTCGTTCCCTTCCTTGTCCTCTCGCTTCTCCACAATGTAGTTGGTGATCATGCAGCCTCCGTCGTCCTTGGGGGGCTTCCAGGTGATGATGACCGAGTTCTTCAGAAGAGCCTCCAGGACGATGGGACCCTGAGGCATGTCGGGTTTGTCTGGAAAACAAAGGAACGATGGAATTAGTCATCTAAAGTCTCGAACTCGATGAGATGCGATGACGCAAACGTACCGTAGATTTCAACGTTGAACGCAACGTCCGCCCGGCCGAAGTGGTTGTGGAGTCTGATCCTGTATTTGCCGCCGTGGATTCGCCGCTGCACATTCTTGATAATGAGATGAGTGTAATGCTCTGTGGTTTCTATGCTAATATCATCTGCGTTCTCCAAGGTCTTTGCTTCATGGAGCCACATGATCTTTGGCATGGGGCGGCCAATGTAGACCGCGTGGATGCGCAAGGTTGTTCCGAGACCGGCATAGTATGTGGTCTTCAACGGGTAATCGGAATGGAAGGACGGAGCAGCTTCCAAAACCAGGACACCTTTGGTTTCTGTGTCTCCGGCATCATTGGTGGCTTTGCAGGTGTACTCGCCTTCATCTTCTTGTTGGTCGGTCATGACGGACAGGGAGTGGTTTCGCCCATCTGAGCTCATCTCGTATTTACGAGACTCCACGATCTCTTTCCCGGCGTGGTACCACTTGATGTCCGGAACGGGTCTGCCGATAATCTGGCATTTCATGACGGCAGGCTGTCCCAGCTTGGCTGTGACTTCATCCATTTCCTTCCTGAGGCTCGGTTTTGTTTCCGCTGGAAATACAAAGCGACGTCAGAAATACACAAACACACTAATTAGCTTAGCATTAGCTTTCAGTGTACTCACTGCTAAGTTTAGTCTTGATACAAGTGGCAGTCCGACTAGGTCTGCTCATTCCGGTCTCGTTCTCGGCAAATACCCGGAACTCGTATTCGGTAGCTTCAGCCAATCCGCGCATGGCGAACTCCTTGTCTTTCATTCGCTGCTTGTTGCATTTCTTCCAGCTGCTCTCGGTGGACTTCCTGTATTCCACCCAGTAGCCCAGGACCTCTTTTCCGCCATCGCATTCCGGGGCTTGCCAGCGGATGGTGATGGAGGTGTTAGTCACGTTTGCCGTATCAATTTCTCCTGGCTGGCTCGGCTTATCTGGAAAGTCAAAGAAAAGAAAATTCAAATCATATTTCTTTCTTATTGTAAGGTACATAAAAGACTTTTAAATGTATAAATATGGTTAGAGCATGTAAGAGTAGTAATAGTTAATGTCATACATATAAAATTCAGTTGTAAAAGAAAAAAAAAAGACACCCTACTATTTTTTATATGTTTGTGTCTAAAATAAGCAAATCTCCATTGTTGGCGTTTGGGTGTAATACCGCAACGTCCACTAGGGGGTGCTAGCAGCGATGGCGGTATAGAGTAGGTGACAAAACCACAGAGGAAGAATAAATCCTGAGGGTGAATATACGTCAAGTCATCGTGGATTGTCTTCCTCATTCTGTACCACAGGTTAGTACAAAGAAGAAATAATTTATGTAAACGACTGTAAAGAGTGTAGAAAGTTGCTAAAGTAAACAGTGGTTTGTTATAAATGTCTTGTAGAGCATTTGAGCACATGTGAAATAGCTAACGGCTAACGGCTAATGCTAACAGCTTAATGTATGGTGAATAGCATTAAGCAGGCTAACTGCAATATGTGAAACGTGTTACTGATAGTATTGTACTAAAGATGTGTGAAATGTAGACATTGGCTGTGGAAATTGTAAAGACAATGTCTTAACATCACAAATGTTTAGCTGTTCAAATGTTGGTTTAACCAATAATGCTGGAAACAAATGGCCAACTGTCGGTGTAGTCATCTTATGAGATGGGAAGTGTTGTTATTGTTCTGAGAGAAGAATAAATCCTTCCTCGTTCTGTGCCACAGGTTTTTCAAGGCATACAACCCCTCCAGGTGGTGGAGGGGCAACATTATCACCACCGCCATCGATGAATTGCAAAGCCGCAAACGACTCACCGAATGGATCCTTGCAGGTGACCGGATCTGACACGGGTCCGGCTTCGCTCTCGCCAATTTCGTTGACAGCGACAACGCGGAAGACGTAGTCGGCATCTGCCGTGAGTCCAGACAGAGTAAACATGGTGGACGGAATCTTAGCGGGATGGCGGCTCCATTGCTCCGACGACACTTCTTTGTACTCAATGAAATAGCCGGTGATGGAAGAACCCCCGTCGTCTTTTGGTCTGGACCAGGCCAGCGCAACACAGTTTTTGGTAATGTCCATGATCTCCGGTGGCATGGTTGAAGGTTCAGGTGGACCTGTTTTGCAAATGACAGTTTCTTCACACACCAGCTTGGAAATTTGTCATTTTTTGATTAAAAAATCAAAATACTTACTAAGCAGAGTCTTGGGTACCAACGGCTGCTCTGACTTCAGAGATGGACCGATACCGAAAGAGTTCTCGGCAGTAACCTTGAAATGGTACTCGGTTCCTTCATTCAGGCCCTTAACGACCAAGTGGTTATCAGTCACTCTACTGTCCACGGTGTACCACGCATTTCTGGTAACTTCTCGTCTTTCAATGATGTAACCCAAAATTTCTGCACCGCCGTCATCACTGGGAACGCCCCAGGACAGCTTGGCGGAGTTGGCTTGGATCTCCTCGAACATTAACGGTCCTTTAGGAGCGCTCGGACGGCCGATGACGTTCACCTTGATTTGGGCCTTCTTCTTGCCGACTTTGTTCTCCAGAAGGAGCTCATACAGACCAGAGTCGCTCCTCTCTGCTTCTTTGATCACCAGTTCGCTGGTGTCTTCGGTGGAGGCCACCATGGCCTTGGTTGATACTGTTCCACTGTCCTTTGACCACAAACAAGTCGGGTAAGGTTTACCCTTGATCGGGACCGAGAGTCGGACAACTCCACCGTGACGGACGACATACACGTCTTTGTATTTCAGCTCAAGTTCATAATCTGGAGATTCTGTAGAACAGATGTGCAAAAATTTAATTTAATTTGACTTCTATGAAAATTATAGCATTTTTCTTCTTACCTAACATCTCCGTGACGGTGACAGTTTGAGGAACTTCAGCAGGCTCTCCAGATCCGCCAGCGTTGCAGGCCATTATTCTGAATTTGAAGTCCTCTCCTTGGGGCATGTTGGTCAGCGTGTACTCGCAGATCAGCGAGGGCGTGGTGTTACACTTCAGCCAAGCCATGGCGCCCACCTTCTGCATCTCGATCAGGTACCCGTCCACCCTGGCGTCGCCTTCGTCGTCAGGGGGGCTCCAAGCCAGTGACACTGAAGACTTGGTGGTTTCGGTGATCCGTGGGTTCTGAGGGCAACCGGGTGGATCTGAACCAGAAGAGAAATAAATTTATGATCGAAGTGGAGATAAAAATATGAATGAATTTAGTTTTTGATTTCTCACCAATGGGATCCGATGCCACGGCAGGTTTGGAAGGCAGACTTGGTTTGCTCATTCCGCGGGCATTAATACTGATGATTCTGTGCTCGTACTCCAGACCTTCAATCAGCTCTGTAGACCTGTATCTAGTCATGGTGACGGGGTTCTTGTTGGCACGCACCCATCGGTCAGATCTGACTTCTTTGCGCTCAATGATGTAACCCGAAACCTCGAGGCCGCCATCTTCTTCTGGCGGATTCCAGGCTATTGTCATACCGTCACGTGAAACGTCAAAAACGGTTGGTCGACCAGGAGGTCCCGATACATCTGTGAAGGGTGGAGAATATCTTAGCATCCCGCCAGGAAACTACGGCGGATTTTTACGGTGGTGAATATTTACTTTTCAAGCTCCTGCAGGTGACAATCTCCGACTGCAAGAACTCTCCGGTGCCGTAGCGATTGATAGCGGCCGCACGGAAGACGTACTCATCGCCCTCGATCAGGTTCTCAAACTTGAAGGTGGGTCGGCTGATGGAGTCACACACCGGCACCCAACCTGGTCTGTGGGCATCTCGTTGCTCCACCACGTATCCACTGATGGGAGCTCCACCGTCCCTGGGCGGAGGATCCCAGCTGCAGGTGACGGTGGTGGCATCGATCTCGTCAAATCGGATTGGTCCTTTTGGTTCGTCGGGTTTGGCTAACGGAAGATGAGAATGTGTTAGCCTTTTCAAACCTGTTTGCTAAGTGATATTCATAAGTCATATTCATAAGTCACATAAACCTTACATAAAACGATGACCTTGATGATCTCGGTGATGATGCCGACGGTGTTCTTCAACTCCACGGTGTAGCTGCCAGTGTCGTCGATGGTCGTGTCTGACATGGTCAGTTTCGAGAACTTGCCCGTGCTCTGGATCTTGACACGATCCGTGATCTTTAACCTGTTGCCACCAAAGTACCAAAAGCAGGCAGGGGGCGGCCTGCCAACGATCGGCAGGTCCAACTCCAGGGTTCTACCCGCCAGAACATTAACAGCTTTCTGGGGAAGACTGGAGAAATCCACTGCTGGCATCACTGTGGGAAACAAATGTACGTAATTAGTACAACTCAGTACAATTAGTACAACCAATTAGCTAAAAATGTCATCCAATACTACAAGAGAGGAGACTATATTGACGGTTACTATGGTACCCATTATGTCATTGTATGCTCATATCACCTCGTACTTTGGTACGTGACAAAAAAAAAAAATTGAAAATATATTTTTTTAATTTTTAAAATTAAATTTTTTTTTAAATAAAAAAAATGGTAAAAATAAAAATTAATAAAATAAATAAAAAAACTATATTGACACTTACTATGGTACACATTATTGGTCACTGGATGGTAATATCACCTCGTACTTTGGTACGTGACAAAAAAATATATATTAGGAAAGCAGGAAGTGAACAAATGTAACAGTTACTGATTGTAAAAGTACCAGATGGAGGGGTAGGATTTAATAAGCTTTGCTTCTTCCTACTCCTTTTGGACATGTGGAACTGGGAACTGATTATGGGATGCACTCAATTGTAATCTGATGCATGTTCAAATGAAATTAAACCATTACCATTACCATTACCAAGCTTGAGACCTGTAATATTTGTTATCATTGTCATTTTTTCATGTAAATTGAGGGAGCAAAAGCAGTATCGGCCACAAATATCGGCCCAAGCAATCGGATAACGGTGATTAAAAAAAAATCGGTATCGGCCCCAAAAAAACCATATCGGTCGATCCCTAGTACACACTAGTATAAATATTCTGACATAAATGTTTATCGTCATGCATTTGGCCAAGCGTTATGACAACAACATTACCTCGTTGTTCCTGCACGGTTACGGGTGTGACAAGCTCCTTGGCTTCACTGGCACCGCGACTATTGATGGCTTTGATCCGGAACAAGTACTGCTCGTTCTCGTTCAGCTTCTCCACCGTGTGCTCAAAGTCGGTCAGCTTCAGGGAGGCCACCTTCATCCATTTGTCGGTACCGAACTTGCAGGCCTCGACAACGTAGCCCGTCAGTCTGCTACCTCCGTCATGCTCTGGCTTCTCCCAGCCCAACGAGACCGTGCTCTTGGTGACGTCGACCACCTCCAGCGACTGCGGCGGCTGAGGCACCTCGCAAACCAGGATGACATCTGGAGTCTCGCGAGGCTCGCCGACGCCGTAGATGTTTTCAGGGAGGACTCGGAAGTAGTACAGCATGCCCTCCATCAGGCCATCGATCTTGAAGGATGTCTTGCCGCACTTGGAAGTGACCGTTTTGTACGCTCGCATGGAGGCTTCACGCCTCTCGATGATGTAATTGTTGACCGGAGCACCGCCGTCCACGATCGGAGCATCCCAAGAGATGATGGCCGAGTCTTTGGTCAGCTCCTTGATCTTGATGGGTCCTGTTGGCCCTGGCGTGTCTGGGATTGTAAACATTTTGTAAGTCAACTATAACTTCCCCAAAAGTCAGTCATAATCATCTCCTTACCATAGATTTTGACCAGAATTTGGACTTCCTGTTTTCCGGCAGAGTTCTCAGCCACCAGCGTGTATTTTCCCGCATCATAGCGATGAACCTTATCAATGATGAGCGTCGTCGACTTGTGCGTGACCTCTATGAAGCCTCGGTTGTTGAGGTCAACACCCGGTTTGCTCCAAGTGATCGTCGGAGCAGGACGGCCACTGACGCTTACGAAGAGGCGCAGAGAACCGCCGGCACGCAGGCATATCGTCTTCTTCAGGTCATCGTGGAGCTCAAAGTCGGGTGTTTCTGTTGGGTGTGGGTATGATCAAATAAGTTGTCATTCCAGATGTTACACGTTTGCATATATATAAAAGTTTGGGATCACTTGGAAAATTTTTGGGCCAGTCTGGGATATGGATTTTTCTTGGCAAGTCCTGCTATGAAGTCCAGCATCCTGAAGTCGCCGCTTAACTGTTGATACCGACATTGATGTTTGACGGCTACTATTTGGTGACGACCTGTGAGGCGTCTTTGTCTTAAACTACACACTACTCAGATATTTGTCTTCTTGCACAGTATCGTTTTGCTGTCCTTGTTAGACCCAGTTTGTGCTGTTCTCTGAAGGGAGTAGTTAACAGCATGGTAAGAGATTTTAATTTTAGTTTAGATTTTTAAATGCCTTTTCTAATCATCTATTAGCCTTATAAAAGGATGAACTTGGATTAGCAGCCATACCAGGAGATTGATGCAGAGGACTGACAGTTGTTGATAGTAGGCCTCTATGCAAAAATGGACATCCTTCTTTCAAAATCATCTCATTCATTTTCGTTGTTTGGGAAATGGATGAAAATGTGTTTTTCTTTGGAAAACACACTCTCAGATATGTCTTCTTGCACCGTTCTGCAGCGTTTTTCTGTCCTTGTTACACCCAGTTTGTGCTGCTCTCTGTTGATAGTAGGCCTCTATGCAAAAATGTACATCCTTCTTTCAAAATCATCTCATTCATTTTCATTGTTTGGGAAATGGATACAACTGTTTGTGAAATGGAAAAAAATATTTGTGAAATGGATAAAAATGTTTGTGAAATGGATAAAATTGTTTGTGAAATGGATACAAATTGTTTGTGAAATTGTAAAAAATTGTGAAATGGATAAAAATGTTTGTGAAATGGATACAAATTGTTTGTGGAATGGTTACAGATGTTTGTGAAATGGATAAAAATGTGTGTGACATGGATAAAAAAAATTGTGAGATGCATGAAAATGTGTTTTTCTTTGGAAAACAAAGAAATTCCCAAGTGATCCCAAACTTTTGAGCGGTTGTGCAACAAGATGGCAAGGTTCAATATCACATGTTTTCTTTAGCTTTTCGTTTATCAAATTAAAAACGTCAACATACCAATTCTCTCCACGGGCTCGGTCTCCGCACAAGGCTCGCTGAAGTCTCCGGTACCGTTGAAGTTGATGCCGGCCACTCTGAAGCGGTACTTCTTGCCCGAGTCAAGTCCTGTCACCACGTATTCGCTGGCACGCAGCGTCTTTTCGTGGGCCTTCTTCCACTCCTCCGTTCCGGCTTCCTGCATTTCCAGTAAGTAGCCCATAACGTCGGCTCCTCCGTCCTCCACGGGCCGAGACCAGGCCAGGCTAATGCTGTCACTGTGGGTGTCGGTGATGCGTGGTACAGAAGGCGGAGCGGGTGTACCTAAAATAGGGGATTAAATACGGTCGTTTGTCGTTTGTACGGTATTTGTCTCATCCATCTACAATTTGCTGCTTGTTGAGGTAATTGAACTTACACGTCGGAACTCTGCAGACGACATAGAGTGAAACCTCACTGGGCTCACTCTCCCCGGCCTTATTGATGGCCATCACTCTGAACTGGTAGATGTTGCCTTCGGTCAAACCAGACACCTTCAACGTCGTGTCCAGGTGTGCTCCACTCCTGTTCACCTTCACCCAGCGGGCGCTCTTCCTCTCTCGCCTCTCCACAAGATAGTGGATCAGCGGACTGCCGCCGTCGCTCTCGGGCTTCAGCCACTCGATCGTTGCAAAATCTTTTCCGGACACGAGGATCTCAGGGGCACCCGGTGGAGTTGGAACGGCTGTAAGAAGACATCGTTAAGATTTGAATCTACAACTACCACAAAAGATGTGAGGTCTTGAATAAATTGGTTATTTTTGCAATGCTAAATGCTAAAAGTATGGTATTAGTATATAATATAATATAATATAATAATATATAAAGTCAAAATAAAAACAAAAATATGTCAAATATATATTATATATTAATTTATAATTATATATATATTATATATATAATATTGTATATAATAATATATTATATATATATATATATATATAAAGGAGTAGGAAGAAGCAAAGCTTATTAAATCCTACCCCTCCATCTGGTACTTTTACAATCAGTAACTGTTACATTTGTTCACTTCCTGCTTTCCATAATACAGTTTTTTTTCTTTTTTTTTTTTAAATGCATTTTTTAATAACTTTTTCTACCTTTTCTTGACATGAATATATATGGGTCAAAATTGACCCCAACACCATAGATGTTTAGTGATTAATACTAAAATGAGAAAATAAATTAAATTCTATATCCCTCAGTAATAGCCAGGTAACAAAAGATCCTTCAATTTATGAATATGATTTTTTTGAGGTTCATTTGACCATTTTTGGAAATAGAAATAGAGGGGTATAGTGACAAAAAAAGGCCTCCATGCCCACACCAAAAGTATTAGAACATTTTCATGGATGAGGAAGCATAAGAAGGTAAGCAAATTTGATGGTAGTGTATTTTATATCTGATTTAATACACGGGTCAAAACTGACCCGTTAACATAAGAGATGATACCAGGAAGCTAAGGTTAAAGAATAAATCCATATATGATTTATAGATTTTACGATTGTAAGCACTCACTGAAAGTGTTTCTGGCCACCATGGCCTCAGACTGGATGGGGACTCCAGCTCCGTACTTGTTGACCCCTCTGACTCTGAACAGGTATTCTGTGTTCTTGAAGAGTCCGGTGATGTTGCAGGTCAGCTGCTTGCACTCGGCCTGCATGATAACCCAGTTGAGTCTGTTGGTGTCCCTCCTCTCCACCAGGTAGTGAGAGACTTCATCGCCGCCATCCTCCAGAGGAGACGTCCAGCTAAGAGTGCACGACTCTTCCGTTATCTTGCTGATCTCAATGCTGCCTTCACATGCTCCCGGAGTGTCTGAAAACGTTCAGTGAGGTTTGGCATTTCGTCTTTTGTTGGTGGACAAACAAACTGAGCCTCACTTACCGAGCACCTTGACGTTGACCTCAGCGGTCTTGGTTCCGCTCACATTCCTGACGGTAAGAATGTACTTCCCGGTATCGTCTCTGTCACAGAACTTGATGATGGCCATTGCCCGGTTGGGTGTGTACTGCACATGGTACTTTTCACACAACTCCAGCTCCCTGGTGCCCTTGGACCAAGACGCTTTGGGATCAGGCCTGCCCCCCACTGCGGCGTCCAGAACCAGATCCGAGCCGGCTCTCACCACAACAACTTCAGACAGGAGTTTGCTGTCCAACTGAGCCTTCGGAGGTTCTGTTGGATTCCACACGGCGAATGTTCTTGTTATATGGTCATGGTCTTCAACATTACACAGCACAACTCAACCCGAAACCTGATCCAGTTTGCATCAATTACTGTACACACACATATTACATACACACACATCTACTGTATTTTCCAGATTAAAAGTCGCACTTTTTTTCATCGGTTGGCTGTTCCTGCGACTTATACTCCAGAGCAATTTATAAATGAATATAAAAAAAAAAAATAAATGTTAAAACTACAGATAAATGTGAAATATAAATGTTAAAATAAATGTTAAATATGTATAAATAATATAATATTATATATCTCCCCAAATTTACCGTCTGGTCAAGCGTCATATACCGTATTTTCCGGACTGTAAGTCGCACTTTTTTTCATAGGTTGGCTGTTCCTGCAACTTATACTCCAGAGCGACTTATTAATGAATATAAAAATAATAAAAAAATAAATGTTAAAACTATGGATAAATGTGAAATATAAATGTTAAAATAAATGTTAAATATGTATAAATAATATAATATAATATTATATATCTCTTATACTCCAGAGCAACTTATGAATGAATATACGTAAAAAAAGAAAATAAATGTTAAAACTACAGACAAATGTGAAATATAAATGTTAAAATAAATGTTAAATATGTATAAATAATATAATGTAATATAATATTATATATCTCCCCAAATTCACCGTCTGGTCAAGCGTCATATACCGTATTTTCCAGACTATAAGTGGCACTTTTTTCCTAGGTTGGCTGTTCCTGCGACTTATACTCCAGAGCAACTTATTAATGAATATAAAAAAAATAAGAAAATAAACGTTAAAACTACGGATAAATGTGAAATATAAATGTTAAAATAAATGTTAAATATGTATACTTATAAATGAAAAAAGTGTTTATGTTCCATAAACACTGGACATCTTTTCTGTTCATGTTTATTTTTTGTGTAGCTAATAAGCATTGTTATGGCCAGACCGCCGTCTGAAGTTGATGAAATAAATGTAAAATATGTATTTTTTCCATATCGGGGTCACGGTTTAAATATGTTTTATATACAGTATGATAAGCAAAAATAAAAACTCACCAAAGTCTGTCTTGCACTGCACAGAGCCCGTGGACTCCGAAGGAGTGCTGAGGACCTGGTTGGCATTTTTGGCGATGATTCGGAACTCGTAGGGTTCTCCTTCTCCCAGGGCGGTAACGGTGAAGAAGGTGTCAATCACGTTGGTGTAGTTACACTTCAACCAGCGGCCCTCGCCGGTTAAGGTGTACGGTTTCCGCTCGATGATGTACCCCACGATGGGACTGCCGCCATCGTTGAGCGGAGCCATCCACTTGAGCGAGACCGTAGTTCTGGTCACGTTTGTCACTTCTGGCTTGCATGGTGGATCTAGACACAGACGGTTACGTCACTCAATGAATGGAACGGATCAATGAACATGATCGATTTGTTGGTACCAATGGTACTCACCAACAGGGTTTTGGGCAACAGCTCCTTTGGATGCTTCACTGGCTTTGCTCAGACCAGCACTGTTCATGGCGTAAACCCGGAACTGGTACTGTAGACCTTCGACTAGACCCTCCGCTTTGTAGAAACACTCAAAGCACGGGATCTTGTTCTCCCTCACCCAGAGAATATTATTCCTCTCCTTCTTCTCGATCCAGTAACCCGTCACCTTGCTGCCACCATCATGGTAAGGCTCCTCCCACTTCAAGGTCATTGTGTTGGCAGAGATGTTAAAGACAGATGGCCTAGTCGGGGGTCCAGGGGGGGCTGCAATTACAAAATTGCATTTCATTAGAGACTTTAGAGACATATTTTTATAGATTTATATTTATTTTTTATTGATTTTTTTTTTTTTTTTTTACAAAAAATCTCTGACAAATTCCATATAATAGGGCAAAAGCAGGCCCCCTAAAATGTTCATAAGCCCTCCTAAATTTTAATAATTTAGATTTTTTAATTAATTAATTAATTAATTATTCTTATTTTTTATTGATTTTAAAAGATATTTTTTATAGATTTGTATTTATTTTTTAATTGATTTTTTTTACAAAAAAATATCTGTCATATTTCATATAATAGGGCAAAAGCAGGCCCCCTAAAATGTTCATAAGCCCTCCTAAATTTTAATAATTTAGATTTTTTTTAATCAATTAATTAATTAATTATTCTTATTTTTTTATTGATTTTAAAAGATATTTTTTTTTACAAAAAAATATCTGTCATATTTCATATAATAGGGCAAAAGCAGGCCCCCTAAAATGTTCATAAGCCCTCCTAAATTTTAATAATTTAGATTTTTTAAATTAATTAATTAATTCTTCTTATTTTTTTTTATTTTAAAAGATATTGTTTTTATAGATTTGTATTTATTTTTTAATTGATTTTTTTTACAAAAAAATATCTGTCATATTTCATATAATAGGGCAAAACAGGCCCCCTAAAATGTTCGTAAGCCCTCCTAAATAATGTGATATTTTTTATTCATTTTATTTATTTCCAAACTCCACACAGAGATGGTCGAGGGTGGAATTGAACCCTGGTCTCCTAGCTGTGAGGTCTGCGCGCTAACCACTTATGTTTATTTCTATATTCTTCTTTTATGTTTTTATAGTTCTTATCCCATATATCCAGTGTTTCCTCAGTGGGGGCTCTCTGCGCTGGGGGCTGGGGTGTCTCCTCTCGTGGGGCTTACCGACTGGGGTGGCTGCGAGTGTGCGTGTATATGTGTGAAAAGTGCTCTACAAATAAAGTTTGATTGATCTAGTAGTCCGATTCAAAAGGTTCAGGGTTGGAAAATCCCACTTACTGTAAGGATGCTCTGCTACGATGGTTTCCGACTCGGTCGGTTTGCTGACTCCGAATCTATTTTCAGCCGAGACCCTGAAGGTGTACTGCATGTACTTGGTCAGATGAGCGACATGGAGAGACGTGCGTTTCACGCTGGAGTTGATCAGCTGCCAGGCGGAAGAACCCGATTCACGTTTCTCCACGATATAGTTGGTGATGTCGGTGCCGCCATCGTCCTCGGGGGCTTCCCAGTTCACCACACAGGACTCAGAGGTAATACTCGAGATTTCGACGGGTCCCGTTGGAGGACTCGGTCTCCCTGTGACATTGACTTCGACGGTGAAGGTCTTGCTTCCGACGACATTCTCCAGCGTCAAGTAGTATTTGCCCCCGTCGCCCCTCATGGCATCCTTGACTGAGATGCTGGTTCTTCCTTTGGTAACTTGAATGGAAACTCTTTCGGAGTTCTTCAGCCTCATCTCCTCCAGCCTCCAGGCCACCTTCGGGGCAGGTCTCCCGCTGATCGGAACATTAATGGTAAAGGTGCTGCCAGATCTGCATGTGATCAGCTGGTTCGGGATCTCACTGAGATCCGCTGTGGGTTCAATATGAGGCTCCTTGACCAAGACCGGTGCCAGAGTTTCACGAGGTGCGCTGAGACCGGACTCGTTCTTGGCCTTCACACGGAAGTGATACTCGTCGCCCTTGTTAAGTTTTTCCACCACATAGGAGATGTTCGTGGTGTTGCCAACGACCATCCATTTATCCGAATCCTTTGGTTTGGCCTCGATGATGTAACACTGGATACGGCTTCCGCCGTCGTGTTCCGGTTTTAGCCAGCTCAGTGACACGGATCTGTCCGTGGTGTCCACAACGTCCATTCTCTTTGGAGATGCCGGCTCGGCGGTGGCAATGACGGGCTCTGTTATCTCAAAGGCCTCGCCGACGCCGTGTTGGTTCTCCGCGGAGACCCTGAAGAAGTACGGCACTCCCTCCAGGAGGTCCTGGATCTTCAGGATATTCTGAGTGCACTTGCCGCCAGATTGCTGCCAGGTACGGCGGCTGGCTTCGCGCCGCTCAACAACATAGTGGTGGATTCGCGCTCCCCCGTCGTTGAGTGGCGGATCCCATTGAAGCGTGACGGAGCCTCTGGACACCTCCTGGAAGGCGACAGCCTGAGGAGCTCCAGGAGTATCCATGACCTTCACGGTGAAGGTAATAGCCTTGGAACCACTGCTGTTCTCCAGGTTAACCGTGTATTTACCAGTATCGTTCCTGGTGCAGTTTTCCAGAATTAAGGTACTGCTGCCTTCTGCGGTTCTAACCTCCGACATGACACCAAGTTCTCCTTCTTCTTTCACCCAAGTGGCGACGGGAACCGGCTTGCCTCTGAACTGGACACCGAGTACCACCGAAGACCCTGCCTTGACGATGTGCGTCTGTTTGAACGTGGCGTCAATATCCACCTCCGGCGGCGCGAGTCTATCCACAGCCTGAGCAGGTTCCAGAGTTTCCATGTCTTCACCTCTTCCGACAAGATTGACAGCCGCAACACGGAACCGATACTCAGCTCCGGTGCGAAGACCAGTCGCCGTGTACTTTGTTTCTGGCACCAGTTCTTCGTTTACTCGATTCCAGTCCATTTCGTCGCACCCAAGCATTTCAACGATGTAGCCCAGGATCTCAGAACCTCCGTCATCCGCGGGCTTGGTCCATTCCAGACTGATGGAGGTATTAGTGGAGTCTGAAACACAGACCACAGATGGAGCACAGGGGATATCCTTGGGCTCCACAGCTTTAATGGGTATGGAGACGTTGCTCGGAGCTCCGACGCCGGCGTCGTTGACGGCCATGACCCGGAACTCGTATTCCATGTCCTCGGTGAGATGGAGAACCTTGTGAGCGCACTCAACGATGGGTTTCTTTGAGAGGACCTTGTAGAAGCGGACGGTCTTCTTCTCTCGTTTTTCCAGAATGTAGTACTGAATGGGGTTTCCTCCATCGGATGTCGGAGGAGTCCAGGCCAGGGTTATGCTCTCTCCCGTTACCTCAGTGGCGTCGGGCGTTCCCGGGGAATCAGGGGTAGCTGGGAAAAAAATGTCAAGCGGAACAAGTGAAGACAAAAATATAAATATTGGATGAACATTCCAAATCCAATCATGTGACTCACTGTATTGCAACTGTGCGATAATAGGACAGGATTCCAACGGTCTTCCGACTCCGAACTTGTTGACGGCCGAGACCCGGAACTGGTACTCGTTAGTCTTGATGAGTTTGGTTGCTGCGTAACAACATTCCCGGCATTCATCGGACACCAACGCCCAGGAGATCTTGGATGTTTCCCGCTTCTCGATGATGTAATGTGAAATTTCCGAGCAGCCGTCATTCTCCGGTGGGTTCCAGGACAGAGTGCAGCGGCCCTCGGAGATGTTGCTGAAAGCGATGGGTCCCACTGGCTCCCCGGGTGTATCTGTAACGGAGATTTGGTTTAAAGTTAGGAATATATTCATAATAAGTGTGTAAAGCAGGGGTCTCAAACTTGCGGCCCGTGGGCCAAATGCGGCCCGCAAGACGCGAGTTTGAGGCCCCCACCTCAATGTTTATGGCCCGGAAATGACAGCTTAAAGCTGTGTGCACACCGGACACAATTGAAGCGATTTTGCCCCGCCCATACTGTTACCCTGTTACTCGGTTACCCCGCCCCGTTTTCTTTGGATTAGCAATGAAGCTAAAGGCTAATGACGCCGGGTACAAACAAATGCAGGAAATGATTTGGAATAAAAGGGAAAATACACGTCAAGATAAAGCATCTCATCAAACATGCTACATGGTACACGCTGGACAGGTCGCCAGCCAGCCAATCACAGGGCACATATAGACAAACAACCATTCACACTCACATTCATACCTATGGACAATTTGGAGTGGCCAAATATTGTCTATTGATTTTTTTTTTTTATAGATTTTTTTCTTTACAAAAAAATTCATATAATAAGGCAAAAGCAGGCCCCCTAAAATGTTCGTAAGCCCTCCTAAATAATTTGATATTTTTAATTAATTAATTAAATAATTTTCCCGATTTTTTAAAATTTTTTTTTATAAATTTGTACTTATTTTTTAATTGATTTTTTTTTTACAAAAAAAATCTCTGACAAATTTTATATAATAGGGCAAAAGCTCATCAAACATGTTGCTCCCAGATGGAACTGAGTACGATGCTAACTTGCTAATTGGGTCAAATTATTAAGTTTCATTAATGTTCATGTTAAACGTTAAATAACTGTTAATACTGTACATTTGAATCTGAAAAAAAATAATTTTTCTACCCACCAACTATATGTGGTTTTGTTATGTTTTTTTATTTGCTGTTTAATTATAATTTTACTTATTTATTACTGATTGATTGATTTAATTTCTTTATTCTTAATTTGTTTATTTATTTTTTCAGCTTATTTTGTGTATAGAAAAATAAAAATTAAGATATTTGAGAACAGTGGAATGTTTTATGAGATATTTTGGTGTGGAAAACCGAAACTAAAGTACTAAAAAAGTGTAGGGTATCACAGAAGCACAACCATTGAAAATTGTTTTTTTATTGATTTTTTTTTTGGTTTTTAATAAATGCGTTTTTTTGTTGAAAACCTGATGCAACCCGGCTTCTCCCAGAACCTAGCTCCGGTGGCCCCCCAGGTAAATTGAGTTTGAGACCCCTGGTGTGAAGTGACAAAACAGAACAGACAAAGTAGTTCACCTTGAACTTGAACCAGGAGATCCTGCTTTTTGCTGCCAGATCCGTTGATTGCTTCAACGGTGTACAGACCGCGGTGGGTGCGGTCAGCATCTCTGACAAAGACGGTACTGTAACCGGCGACGGTGGTGGTATCCATCATCTGTTTGGTGATTTTGACTCCGTCTTTGTACCAGACCACCTTCGGAACGGGTCGTCCGGTGATGGCCGCCTTCACTCGGATGTTGTCTCCGGCTTTAACGGTCAAACCCTCGAAATACTCTGCGCCAAATTCAATTTGAGGAGCAGCTTCAGGAGGAAAGAATACAAGGAAGATCAGATTATCCGTTTCCTGTTTTACTCTGGAATCGTGACGACCTACCGTTCTCACTCCTGACCACGATTAATCCCGACGAGTTGGACGGCGGGCTGACGACGCCAATCGCGTTTCTGGCGATCACTCGGAACTCGTAACGCTCGTTCATAGCCAAACCGGTCACGGTGTACTGGCAGTCGTGGACGTCGGTGAGGTTGGCCTTGAACCAGCGACCTTGTCCTTGTCGTTTCTCGATGTTGTAGCCGGTAATCTTGCTACCGCCATCACGTTTTGGTGCGTCCCATTTGATCGTAATCGAATCGCTTGTCACGTCCGTGTAGTCCGGTTGGCCAGGAGCATCTAACAGAATTAAATTAAATTAAAAATGATATTTGTCTTGGAAAAGAGATGAAGAAAATGTACGGCGCCACTCACCAACGGGACTGACGGCCATTGCCGGATTGCTAGTGTCGCTCAGTCGGCTGAGGCCAGCATCGTTCTGCGCGTACACTCTGAACGAGTACTCCAGGCCTTCAATCAATCCCAGGATTCTGTATTCGGTTTCTTTGATCAGTACGGTGTTGACCTTTTGCCACATGACGCTGTTCTTTTCCCGCTTCTCCACGTGGAAACCCAGGATGGGCGTCCCGCCGTCGTAGATGGGCTGTTCCCACTGGATCGTCATGCCGTCGTTGGTGATGTTATACACCACGGGCTTTCCCGGCGGTCCCGGAGGTCTGAACTGATGCTTGGCTATGACCATCTGCGAAACCAGAGCCTCGCTGACGCCGTATCGGTTCTCGGCACAGACTCTGAACTGGTACTGTACGCCCTTGATGAGGTTGGGTACTTTGAACTGCGTTCCCGTTACGGTGGAACACGCCATCTTCCACGTAGGCTGGGAGGTGTCACGCTTCTCGACGGTGTAGCAGGTGATGTCGCCACCGCCGTCGTCGTTGGGCTCGTCCCAGGACATCATGATGCTTTCCGCTCGGACTTCATCCAGACGCATGGGTCCGACAGGTTTTGACGGGGGTCCGAGTGTAATGACGTAAATATGGAAGGACTTCCTGTTGATTTTGTTGTCGAGTGTTAGTGTAAATTTACCCTCGTTCTCTTTCTTCACGTTCTTTATCATGAGCGTGGCTTTGCTGTCCGTCTTTTTGAAGCGGATTTGCTCGCTCTCCTTCAAAGGAAGGTTGTCCTTCAGCCACATCACCGATGGCTTAGGTTTACCTTTATATGGAAGCTCAATGTGGACGTTATGACCTAAGCGGACGCAGATTCTTCCATCTGGGTAGTCTACAAGGCTAGCTTCGGGTGCGATGACAAAGTCGATCACATTGATGGGCCCTATCTCCACAAAGTCACCTTGACCCTTCTCATTTCGAGCGGCGACTCTGAAGAACACGTTTGAGTGCTCTTTTAGTTTCTTGACCTCAAATTCACACTGACGGCTGGAGCCTCCTAGAGTCCATTCCTCGTCTGCGGATTTCTTTTCAACGATGTAGTCAGATATGATGCTGCCGCCGTCATAATCGGGTTTCAGCCACTGCAGCGTGACAGAAGTCTTGGATGAATCCTTCATAGAAACCTCTTTAACTGGTCCAGGGGTCTCTGTAGCCTTGACCGGTTCAAGAGTTTCGCATGGTTCGCCAACACCGTTCTCATTCTCGGCCAGAACCCGGAAAAAGAAGGATGTTTTTTCGGAGAGATCTTTGATGGTGTAAGATGTTTCAGTGCATTTGCTCGTCACCGCGGAGTAGGATCTCTTGGACGAGTCCCTCTTCTCAACGATGTAGTTGGTGACTTCAGCTCCGCCGTCAAGGAGCGGAGGCTCCCAGCAGAGAGTGACTTTTCCACGAGTTACTTCTTTCAGTGTCAGGTTCCTGCACGGAGCTGGAGAGTCCTGGACTTTCACGGACAAGGTCAGCGTCTTGGGCTCTCCCACGCCGTTCTCGATCTTCACCGTGTACTTTGCGGTGTCGAGCTTGGTGACTTCACGCATGACAAGGACTGTGGTCTGGTCCGAGTGGTGGAATTCATAAGATGGGTCGCTGTCAATGCATTTGTCTCCTTTGCTCCACGATGCCGAGGGGGCCGGGCGGCCCTTCAGAGGAACAGAAAGCTCCACGTCCTTGCCGGCCTTCACGATGTAGTGAGTTCTCATGGCCACATCCGAGTCAATCTGGGCTTCCTCTGTGAATATGATCATGAATATGGTCATTGAAACACAAAAACATCGAGTTGGACTTTAAATTGACTTACCGAGAATATCCTTAGCCTGCACGGGCTCAGTCATCTCCAACGGCTCCCCACGCCCGGCGCAGTTGACAGCAGAAACTCGGAAGAAATAATTAACATCCGGTTTTAGGTCGTGGACCGTGTACTCCGACATCTTGACCTCTCCTTTCGAAGTAACCATCGCCCAGTCGTCCTCTCCCTCCGTCAGCTTCTCCACCATGTAGCTGGTCACTTCGCTGCCACCGTCCCACTCTGGCTTGGACCACCCCAACGTGATGGAGGTCTTTGTGGAATCCATCACCTTCAGCTTACTAGGCTCATCTGGTGGATCTGGAAGTCAAATGGTAATGGTTTTAATGGTTTTAATGGTAATGTTTTAATTTCATTTGAACATGCATCAGATTACAATTGAGGGCATCCCATAATCAGTTCCCAGTTCCACATGTCCAAAAGGAGTAGGAAGAAGCAAAGCTTACCCCTCCATCTGGTACTTTTACAATCACTAACTGTTACATTTGTTCACTTCCTGCTTTCCCAATATAATGTAATTAAAAAAAAATATTTTTTAATATTTTTATTTTTAAAATAAAAATAAATGAATAAATGTGTGAAAATAAAAATAGATTTTTATTTTTATTTAAAAAAAATATTTCCATGCATTTATTTCTTTATTTTCATTTTTATTAAAAAAATAATAAAAAACATTCATTTTAAAATTTAAAAATAAAAAAATGAATAAATGTGTGAAAATAAAATTGTATTTTTATTTTAAAAAATACAATTTTTTTTATTTTCACGCATTTATTTCTTTATTTTTATTTTCATGCATTTATTTCTTTATTTTTATTTTTATTTAAAAAAATAATATTTTTATTTTAAAATAAAAATAAATAAATGTGTGAATATAAAAATAAATTTTTAGTTTCATAAAAAAATATATATTTTTTTATTTTCGCGCATTTATTTATTTTTTTATTGATAAAATAAAAAAAATAAAAACAAATAAAAAAAATATTTTACAAGGTGAGTACGAGGTGATATGACCATACAATGACATAATGGGTACCATAGCAACTGTCAATATAATGATGACATTTTTTAGCTAATTGCTTATTTTTAGCATTATGCATTATTTTAGCTGTTTGAAGATGAACTATATCAGCAAGTGATTTTAGAAATAAGGAGTTAGTATGTTCTCTGTAGACAAATTGATACATACGTACGTACAAACATGTGAGGTCCTGATTTCCGAGCCAGTGACCTCGATGACTTACCAACAGGATCGGCAGCCTTGTAGTAGTCGGACACGTCTGAGAACGGCCCTTCTCCCGCCTTGTTAATGGCGCAGACACGGTATTGGTATTCATTTCCTTCGGTGAGATGGTAGACGGTCTGTTTGATGTTAGCGACGGGATCTTTGTAAACTCGAATCCAACGCAAGCTCTTCTTGTCACGTCGCTCCAGGTAGTAGCCGGTGACCGCGCTACCCCCGTCCACACCAGGTTTGTCCCATTCGACCACCATAGTGGTCTTGGTGATGGTGTTCACCTCAGGAGTATGTGGCTGCCCTGGAGTTACTATTGAAAACAGATACATACAAAATACATAATTTATGCCAAAGAATTGCATGTGTGTTTTCATGATCGGGCGCAGGAAGTCATATTAGACTATAAGATTATAAGCTCCAGCCTAAATCTTACCAAAGGCATTCTTGGCAAAGACGGCTTCCGACTCCAGTGGTTCTCCAACGCCGTACTTGTTAACCGCCATGACGCGGAACACATATTCATTTCCTTGCACCAGTTTGCCAACGGTGACGTAGGTCTGCTCCTGCTGCTCGGAAACCGTTGACCAGACTACCCTGCTGGTCTCACGCCTTTCAACGATGTAGTGGGTCACCCTGGAACCGCCATGGTCGGCTGCACATACGGGCTCCCAGCTGAAGGTGATTCTGTCCGCCGTGATGGAGTTAAAATGAATACTGCCAGGAGGGGGTCCCGGTTTATCTAAGCACACATGGAAAGGAAACATGCGTGAGCAAAACACCAAACCAGGGATGATGCAACAGTAGATGATATGTGAAAGTCGTCTAAATACCGAGGATTTCAACCCTGATGGTCGCAGACGCTGAGCCCAAAATATTCTTGATCTTGATATCATAAGAGCCTGTGTGGAAGCGAGTCGCGTCCTTGATCAAGATGGCGGATGAATCGGTTGTATTTTCCACACACAGCGACGAAGACGCGACGAGTTCCTTTTCATTCTTCAGCCACTCGATGCTTGGCTGGGGGTTGCCGAATATTCCAACTCGGAGTTTAATCGAAGTTCCAGCCTTGTACTGAACCACATCCAAATACTCAGGAGGCAGGTCGATGGACGGAGTGCCTGAAGAAAAAAAATATGGTAATGGTAATGGTAATGGTAATGGTTTAATTTCATTTGAACATGCATCAGATTACAATTGAGTGCATCCCATAATCAGTTCCCAGTTCCACATGTCCAAAAGGAGTAGGAAGAAGCAAAGCTTATTAAATCCTACCCCTCCATCTGGTACTTTTACAATCAGTAACTGTTACATTTGTTCACTTCCTGCTTTCTAATATAATTTGAGTTTTTTTAATTATTATATTTTAATTTTAATTTTAATTTTTTATCTTTTGTCACGTACCAAAGTACAAGGTGATATGACCATACAACAATGACATAATTTTTTAAATGTATTATTTTTTTTATTTTTTTTTTAAATGTTAAAATGTTCAAAATTAAAAAAATATATATTTTTTTTATTTTTTTTTTGTCACATACCAAAGTACAAGGTGATATGACCATACAACAATGACATAATTTTTAAATTTATTTTATTAATTTTTAAAAAAAAATTTAAAATGTTAAAATTTTCAAAAAATATATATTTTTCATTTTTAATTTTTTTTTGTCACGTACCGAAGTAGGACATGACCATAAAATGACATAATGGGTACCATAGTAACTGTCAATATAGTGATATATATAGCACATCTCCTCTCTTGTAGAGAAGTATTGGATGACATTTTTAGCTAATTTGTTATTTTTAGCCTTATGCATTATTTTAGCTGTTTGAAGATGAACTATATCAGCAAGTTGAAGTATTTGTGATTTTAGAAATAAGGAGTTAGTATGTTCTCTGTAGGCGGCATTATGAATTATCCTTACTGACCTTTTTTTGCAGTACATTTAGCGAATGAGTGAAGATTGCTTTTATAGTTATTATCCCATATTTCCACACAATAAGTAAGATATGGTAGAACCAGAGAGCAATAAAGAGTGTGGAGTGAAAAAGTGTTCAATACTGAAATACTTCTGGCCATATGAATGATAATTTAAACATATTATGTCTTTTACAGATCGGCACGGAATGAGGACTCACCGCATGCATCAATGCACGTGACCGGGCCGGCGATCAGAGAAGGATTGCTGACAGAGCCAACGGCGTTCTTTGCATACACCCTGAACTCGTAAGACTCATCCTGGTTCAAACCGGAAACGGTGAAAGCCATCTCCAGAATGTTTGTGAAGTTAGCCTTCACCCATCTGCCGCTAGCCGCCTCCCTCCTCTCCACGCTGTAGCCGGTAATCTTGCTGCCGCCGTCATACGGTGGCCTCTGCCAGGACAAGCTGACTGAGTTTTTGGTCACTTCGGTGACCTGGACGTTTGCTGGAGGATCTGCAGAAGAAAAGGTAGAAGGTGCCAAATGATTTCTGGATAAATGGGAAAACAATATCTGTGGAATTGGACTCACCGCAAGCGTCAATAGCCAGCACCTCTTCGGATGTCTTACTCATTTTTCCAATGCCGGCGGAATTTTCAGCGGCCACCTTGAACTCGTAGATGAGACCCGGGCAGATGTTGGTGACCCTCCACTGGTTTCCTGGTATGGCTGTTTTGTTGATTTTCTGCCAGAGGATACTTCCTCTCTCCTTCATTTGAAGATGATATCCAATCACCGGATTCCCGCCGTCATTGACCGGCTCGTTCCAGCACACAGTCAGGCTCTCCCGAGATACATAACCAATCCACGGGGTGGATGGAGGTCCAGGGAAAGCTGGAATAAAAATATCATATGGGAATTAAAGGCACAGTTATGTAATAATACTATAAAAAATAATTAATTCAATTGTATTAGCTTACTGTACGGAAGCTTGATCATAACCGGCTTGCTGTCAATATGGTCGCTAACACCGTAGCGATTCTGGGCCTTTATCCTGAACTGATACTCCTCTCCCTTGGTCAGCTTCGTTGCCTTGATTTGGTTCCTGGCGATGCTGGTTGAGACCTCGGTCCAGGTCGGGGTGCTGGTTTCCCGTTTCAGAACAACGTAGTTGGTAACAGGACTGCCACCGTCGTATTCCGGAGAATTCCATTTTAGGTACACTGTGGTTTCGCCGACTTCGCCAATCTCCACAGGTCCAACAGGGGGTCCGGGTCTATCCAGTACAACAAAGTTCATGAAGATCTTGGTGGCACCGCCGGGGTTTGAAGCTGTTATCTCGTATTTTCCAGCGTCGCAAGCGATGCTTTCGTTCAGGGTGATGCTTAAGCTGTCCGGAGTGACTTCGGTCAGTAGTCGCTTGGATCCCTTGATGACCACGTTGTTCTTGGACACGTTCACTTTAGGCATTGGCTTGCCAGTCAGTGGAATGTCAAAAGTGAGGTTTGATCCAGCTCTCACGTAAACGGTATTCTTGGGGTAGTTCTTCAAATCGAACTCTGGAGCCTCTGTTAAAATCAGAGCAAACATATGATGAGCAAAAACTATGTTGAACAATTGTAGTATGTTGAAAGTAATGGTAATGGTAATGGTAATGCTAATGGTAATGGTTTTATTTCATTTGAACATGCATCAGATTCCAATTGAATGCATCCCATAATCAGTTCCCAGTTCCACATGTCCAAAAGGAGTAGGAAGAAGCAAAGCTTATTAAATCCTACCCCTCCATCTGGTACTTTTACAACTGTTACATTTGTTCACTTCCTGCTTTCCCAATATAATGTAATTTTTTAAAAATATTTTTTTTTATTTAATTTTAATTTTTTAAAATAAAAATACATAAATGAATGCGTGGAAAAAAAATGAAAAAGACTTTTACTTACTTACTTATCAGTAACTGTTACATTTGTTCACTTCCTGCTTTCCATAATACAGTTTAGTTTTTTGGGGGATTTTGGGATTTGGGATTCAAATTAGAATTTGGGATTCGTTTAACTAGCCACGTATACATGGACCCAAATATTCCAATTGCATTCGCTTTATTTGCTCAATCGGAAAGAATCTAACCTCATTCCGAACGAAAAGTTTCAATCCGAATGAATATATAATCGGATTCACGGGGGTGGAATATTCCTTTCCCCATTCCGATTGAGGTACGGAAAGTTGTCAGGGTGCGTTCTTCTTCTTCGTGGTGTTTTTCCTTCTTCTGTTGTTTATTCAAATTAGCATTAGCGCCATCTGTGGAACAGAATCTAAACCCTTCTATACGCCATTCCCAAGTCCAGTTTTATTTAAAAAGAAAATACATAATTATTAGATTAATTATAAAATATTAGCAAGATTGAACTTAATCTTTTCCTGTTCGGGTGCGTTCTTTTAGAGAATGCTGAGATATGACGTAACACGCAGCTCGAGACGTTCTTGGAGTTAAAAAAATGGAGGCGCGCAATCGGCACTGGCCTGCTGCGGAAAGTTTCAAGACTGGACGAAGGAAAAATTGGGAATCCGGAGTTATTCCATCATGTGGAAGAAAAACTCGAGGAAGTCGGTATCACGTGATGTTGGTGTTTACGGTTTACTGGGCATGCCCCATTGACTATTCTGGTTGATTATAGCGCTGCATGTAGACCAGAGATTGGAATATTCCTTTCCATGTATACCATTGTTTTCGGAAAGGTCATTCGGAAAGATTCCATTCGGAAAGAAAAAAACTCCTCATGTAACCGTGGCTAATGTTTTGTCCAAAAATGTCACACCATAAACTACACAGCTGATGCAAGACAGGTTACCTTGAAGTTCCTTCACAAGAACGGGAACAATCATCTCCTTAGCTTCACTCAGTCCAGCATGGTTCTCAGCTCGCACTCTGAAGAAGTACTCGGTGCCTTCCCTCAGGCTTTTTATGGTGTGGCTCATGATCCTCACTGTGGCGCACTTCACCCATTTGGTCTGGCCCTTCTCCAGAGCATCAATGAGGTAACCGGTTATTCTGCTACCTCCGTCGTAGTCGGGTCGCGTCCAGGCAATTGTTACTGTGTCTTTTGTGACGTTCGCCACCCCCAGTTTTGTAGGGGCGCTTGGTACCTCTGGAACACAAAGCGGACATTAGAATTGGTTCATTTTGTGGAAGTGGTAAAGAAATGAATGAAATGTACCTGTAATCTTTGTGCCGGCCTTCGCCTCCTGGGGGACGCCCACTCCGTATTCGTTTTCCCCAATAACTCTGAAGTAATAGATGGCCCCCTCCTGCAGGTCTTCCACTTTGTATGTCAGCGCATGGCAGTTCGTTGTCACGGAAACCCAGGCCTTTTTGCTGGCCTCGCGTTTTTCAACATGGTAAGCTTTCACCGCATCGCCGCCGTCATTCTCAGGGGCTTCCCAGGTAAGAGTCGCAGAGTCCCTGGTTACTGCGGAAACGCTCACATTGATGGGGGGTCCGGGAGAGTCCAGCACTCGGACAAACATGGGTAATGTGGCTTTTCCTAGCGATGACTCAATAGTGACGCTATACTCTCCGGAGTCGTTTCTTGTTGACTTCTCGATGGTCAGTGAAGTGCTGGAGCTTGTTGAGTCGATTGTTCCTCGTACCTTTAGATCAGTGCCCTCCTTCGCCCATTCCACTGACGGAACGGGTTTACCTTTGAACGGAACATTGAGGGTGAACGCTATGCCGTGCTTAACCACAAGAACTTTGCGCATCTCGATGTCCACATCAAACGATGGCTCTGCGGTTCTTTCCGTAGCCACAGCAACATCGGAATATCGGCTGCGATCACTGCATCCGACTTTGTTTATCGCCCTCACACAGAATTCGTACTCGGTGTCGGTTTTTAGTCCGGTGATTGTGAACTCCAAGCTTTTGGTAAGAGCGATAGCCTCAGTCCATCTTTGGAGTTCTTCAAGTGACTCTGGTTCCTCCTCATCTTCTTCATATTCCTCCTCATCCTCATCGATCTGTGCTTCCGGTTTGGGGATGTAGTCTCTGTATTCCACACTGTATCCGAGGATAGCAGCGCCGCCGTTATCCGTGGGTGGTTTCCAAACAATGGAGACACTGTTCTTGGTTGAAGTGACAATCTTCGGCTTGGATGGGGGACAAGGAACCACCAGAGGATCCACTGCCCTAAATGAAGCGGATGGTTCACTCGGAGGGCTCAGACCAGCGGCATTTTCAGCATAGACCCTGAAGTCATATTCACAACCTTTCCGCAGTTTGGTTGCCGTTGTGGTGCATTCGAGAACCGGATCTCTGTTTACACGGAGCCAACGCATGCCAGTCTTTTCCCGCCGCTCAATCACGTATCCGATGATTGGACTCCCCCCGTCGCTGATTGGTTTGCACCACGTAAGGGTCATTGAATCTCCAGTAATGTCGGTGACGTCGATGCTAAGGGGAGCAGAGGCAAAAGTGTACGGATCTGTGATCTTCACAGCGTCACTCTCCAAAGCCTCGCCCGTTCCATGCTTGTTAACGGCCAAAACCCGGAAGATATATTCATTTCCCTTCAGGAGTCCCGTAACTTTGAAGTAAGTCTTGGTGGTTTCCTTCACTAGCGTCCAGGCCAAACGGCTGGTCTCACGCTTCTCAATAACGTAGTGTGTGATCTCAGCACCGCCGGTTTCCTGAGGTGGGCCCCATGACAGGGTGCATTCCTCGGCTGTGAGACCTGAAATCTGCAAAGGTCCTGCAGGGGGTCCAGACTTATCCATGACCACGCAGTTTATAGGTAGACTAACTGTCCCGGCGATGTTCTGCAGGGTGAGTACATATTGTCCAGAATCGCATCTGATGCAGTCTTTGACTGTTAGCAATGTGCTGGTGTCTGTCGTAACGATCTGGATTCTTGCTCTGAGCTCAATTTCCTTGCCGTCTTTGCTCCAGGAAACGACGGGCGCGGGGCGGCCGGCGAGGTCAGCGTTAATCTTTAAGGTTTCGCCCGCTTTCACAAACGTTGT